>NC_089145.1:32660135-32752635 GCF_009819655.1 Sylvia atricapilla
CAGATGCAGGTGTCGGAAGGGGGATGCTGCAATAGGGTTTCATTACTTATCCCCCCCTTTGTTGGCTGTATAACTGTCTCTTGGTGGAGGTGCTGTTTTAGTTCCCACTCATTGTGGGCAATATGGAGTTTCTCTTGTAAATTTTCTTCTCTTCTTGGGTTTTCTGCAGGAAAGGATAAGGGGCCCATTGTCCATAATCTTCTGTTTAACAGTATTCTTTGAGAGACTGCAGGCACAGGGCCAAATCCTGCTTTCCTTACTCATGTGAATAGTCCCACTGACTTCAATGGGCCTTGTGAATAAGGCAGCAGGATTTGGCCCGTAATGATATAATAGGATTTTAAGATTTGTTCTAGGAGAAAAACACGACATGTACTTTTAGGACTAAACCTTTAAGGTACTGAGCAGCAGCATACCCCATTGACTTAACTGAGTGTTGAAAGCATTCAGCATCTTTCAGGAGTTGCTTAGCACTTCAAAGATCAGTACTTTTGTTGGTATCTCAGTTTTGTTCATTTATGCAGTTGGGTCCATTGATCTGTGTGTGGAATTTGCATTGATACTGCTTAGCAAACTCAGACAGGATATAGCCTTTTACATTTTTAAAATACCAAAGAGAAGCAAATCATATATTTACTCTCAATTGACAAGTCTTTGCATATAGCCAGTGTCTTTGTAAAATTTATTGTAGGAATTCACCCACTAGGTTTTTTTTAAAGTACACTTATATTTTGTGATACTCAGTTGTGCTCAATATTTAGTTCTGTTATGTGCATTATCCTGCTGAATGATCAAATTAAATGCAAACTAGAATTTGAATGTCTGCAAACATTGGCAAGAATCTGCAGCTAATTTTAGATGGAAGATTTGCAGTGTCTGTTGTTTTTCCTGTTCATTTTAGATGGGTAAATTGTAAAAATGTTGAGGAATCTGACCTGCTTTTTTTCCCCTTTTTGTCTAGGTTTGCAAGGCATGCCAGGGGACTACGTATCTCAGGGTGGTCCAATGGGTATGAGTATGGCACAGCCAAGTTACACTCCTCCCCAGATGACCCCACACCCAACTCAATTAAGACATGGACCCCAAATCCATTCATATTTGCCAAGTCACCCCCACCACCCAGCCATGATGATGCACGGAGGACCCCCTACCCACCCTGGAATGACCATGTCAGCACAGAGCCCCACAATGTTAAATTCTGTAGACCCCAGTGTTGGTGGACAGGTTATGGACATTCATGCCCAATAGTATAAGGGAACTCAAGGGAAAAACAAAACAAAAACAAACAGAAACTATTTTAAGACTTTTGAACTTTGACCAGATGTTGACACTTAATACGAAATTCCAGACAGCTGTGATTATTTTTTACTTTTTGTCATTTTTCATCAACAACAGAGGACCAATGAAACAAGAACACAAATGTGAAATCATGGGCTCACTGAAATGAATATGTCCATGTACAGATCCTCTGGAAAAAAAAAGACTCCAAGAGTTATAACTACTGTAGTATAAACATAGGAACTAAGTTAACTTGTACATTTCTGTTGATCACTCCGTTACGTTGCCTCAAATAGTTTTAGAAGAAAAAAAATCCTTGTTTTCCACACTATGTGTGTTGTTCCCAAAAGAATGACTGTTTTGGTTCAGCAGTGAAGTCACTATCCATGAAAGACCTGTTTTGGCCAGTGAGAAAAGAACTACTCTGGAGATGAAGATGAAAAGTCTTGCTGGGTCTCTCATCACTCAGAAGACTGTTCCAAGAAGGCCTTGTCATTCCCTCATTTTATTCCTTCATAAAATGTGTCCTTTAGTTTCAAACAGATCTTTATAGTTTGTGCTTCATTAAGTCTCTCCCCATTCCTCCCAATCTATTTTTTTTTGGACTCTTCTTCAAAGAGCTTGCAGGTGAAGATTTAAAAGACAGAAAGACAGAACAGACAGAGCAGAAGCTTCTTCCAGTAGTTCTGAGCCTTGGCTTTGGACAAAACAAAACTAAAAGTTGGGCAGCTTTCCTCAATGAAAGAAGTTACTAACGGTCTTTGCACCAAACCTAGGACTTTATCATGAACTCAAAGCTTGGGGAAAAAAAGCAAGAGAATACTGTAACAAACTTCGTACAGAGTTCGGTCTATTAATTGTTTCATGTTAGATATTCTATGTGTTTACCTCAATTGAAAAAAAAAAAAAGAATGTTTTTGCTAGTATCAGATCTGCTGTGGAATTGGTATTGTATGTCCATGAATTCTTCCTTTCTCAGCACGTGTTCCTCACTAGAAGAAAATGCTGTTACCTTTAAGCTTTGTCAAAATTTACATTAAAATACTTGTATGAGGACTGTGACGTTATGTTTTAAAAAGAAAAAAAAAGGTGTTAAGTCACAAAATGCGGTAATAAATATTTCATTTTTGATTTTTTGCTAGGCTTTTGTGTTTTTAATCATGTTTAGGAGAGTCTGAGGTTATCTTGAGAGATGTCTCAAACTTATTTTTTATCAGCATTGAGAAGAAAGGCTGGAAAAATCAGAAACAAGCTTGTCATCACATTAATGGAATAATTGAATGAAAGACTATCTGAGGTTATATTTTTCTGCTGATTACTGATACTAGTTTTTTTGCCAGATTAAGCAAAGATTGAAATATTGTCTCACCAGCTTGCATTTCAGAGGTCTGAAATACTTGTACTACCTGCTAATAACTCAGTAGAAGCTGAGCTTGAGTTGTGAAGGCTGAGACACGAGATGACTAATGCCGTGTGTGTACATGTATGTGTGTGTACATCCATGACCACAGCAGACCTTAACTGCAGGTATTTAGCTCAGAGGCAAAGAATGGCTTTATTGTAGGAGTAGGTTTAGAAGTTTTAGGAGGAGAAAAGAAGCTTTCACTCCAATGGGAATTTTTCCTGTGTTAGAATTGCATAAGCTGGCTTTTGAGATGTTTTACTCCTTTTGTTGTCTTCAGCTGTTTTCAGAAAAAAACCAACCAAACAAACAAAAAACCCACAACAACAACAACCAAAAAAAAAAAAAAAAAAAAAAAAAAAAAGAAACAAAAAAACCACATCAGCTAAATGACAGAAAATGTTGATTTGACATTTTGTATACAAGTAGCTGGAGTAGAATCGTGGTTAAAGGTTTGTTTTTTCTTAAATAAAAGCTTCCGGCATTTTGAAGCAACTAAAGGAGAGTTTGAACTAGGAAGAGCAATAGACAATGTTATAAAAAGCAGCCTCTCACCTTCCTCAGTGGCACTGTTAAGTCGGCAAGGGCGGGATGGGGCCCAAAGAGCAGGGGAAAGCTCTGCCTTTATTCCTGGGAGGAGGGGAGTGGGAAAGGACTTGAAATTAACTAAACTTTCTAGGAAACAAAAAATTCCAGCTTCAACATCTGCAAATTTGTAACCCTTCTCCTCCTTCCTTCTCATCGTTCCAACTGGCCAGGGTGTTTTTAAAAACTTTGAGTGACAACTTTTACCCTTGGAATGTGGAAAGAGGCTCAGCCTCATAGTTAATGTTTAATTTCTGAGCTGAGTAAGTGGACCCACGCTGCTGGCAACAGAAGGGAGGATGCCAGTAGAATGGATGTGAGGATTTATTTAGCAATCGGGTCCTGCTCTGTGGGCGTCTCTTATAAGGCTTTCATATGAAATTTTGATTATAATTCCCTGCTCGGCTTTGATGCTCTCTGTCCTGGTTAAAATCACATCGACCCTTCAGTCGCGTAAGAAGACCACAGCCCGGGTGCCCATTTCCAAATTCTCTAATTTTTGTGGATGCAGAATTTAAGAAGGCAAGATTATTTGTGTTAGCACTTTAAAGGGGAGGCTTTTTTTTTTTTTAAACAGCACTTTATTTCCTTGCAGATCTTTTCTGTAGAATTTGAGGAGAAATGTCAGAAATCACGTTGGTAGGACAGAGAAGAATGTAGCCGCAGTAGATATTTGTTTTTATAATGAACTAAATATGTGCATTGCTGTGTTGTTTTTTTATTTTCTTTCTGGTTTTCTCCCCCTTTTGGGCTGTGCTTTCCGTGAGGTGTCTTGCTGAATCCAAGGTACAATATTATGTAGAGATTTCTCCGCCTGAGATTTTCTGTTTAGCATGGAAGGTTCCGATTTTGGTATTTTTAAGAACTGCTCAGCTGTCAAAAGCAAACAAAACGGGAATAATGTTTTGACAGCGGTATAGTGTTAAAGAAAATACTCGAGTCTGAATAAAAATTGCTTATGCTGTGGGAAACGAAGGGTAACAGAAGAAACACCTTTTGTTTACATACACACATGTTTATAATCCCAAATTTCCATTTCGCCCAGCGGGTCTGCGTTGGGAGTTGCGTATGGAGTAATCACCATAAACGAGGGATTTTTCTTCCAGATTTTGCTGCCTTTAAGGCGAAGAGAGGAGGGGAGCGCACCTCCGGCAGCGCTGCCGCCCGAGCCCTGCCCGTGGCGGAGAGCGGGCACCGCAGGGCCGAAGAGGAGATGCCGGGCGAGCCGGGCGCTCCCCACCTTTCACTCATAGCCGCAGAGAGAGCGAGGGAGAGAAAATTGCCCCAGACCAGGTTTGCGAGGGCCGGGGGGGGCGGGCCGGGAGGGGCTGGGGCTGGGGCCGGGGCCGGGCAGGGGAAGGGGTGCGGCGGGGACACGGGCTGGACCCGCTCTCCCTTGTAGGTTTTGCTCATCGCTCCAGCGGCTCTCCAGGCTTCCCGAAGGGAGTGAGGGTCTGCTGGCGCCGCCTTTGCGGGGGTCGATGCGGAGCTACTAGCCCCACTATACGTCTGATGCGTGTGCTGTGGGGAAAAAAAAAAAAAAAAAAAAAAAAAAAAAAAAAAAAAAAAAAAAAAAAAAAAAAAAACACCCTTGGAGCCCGGAAAACGCCCGAATCTTTTCCCCAGACACGACCGCGTCCCCCCGCGCTGCGAGGAGACGCAGGAGAGGGCTCCGCTGCGCGGAGGGATGGCTGCGCCCCACACATCTCCCCTACCACATCCCTGGGTTCAGCCGAGAGGAAACGGGGCCGGCCTTTTAACTCTCCTAACAGCACTTGGGGAAAAATGAACCCCGCTGGCTTTACGCGGGAGCGAGCCAGCTCCGGGCCGGGCAGTCCAGCCGCTGCGGGCTGAGCAGGACCGAATGGAAGGAGGGGCGGGTGGGGGCAAGGTTTGCAGGCAAATTTTAATATTAATAGTTTTAATGGCGAGAAAAAGACAGACAGAAGGGAGGTTGCTCCTCTGGGCAGAGTCTCTGCGACAGTGATGATGGATGACCCCGCACGGCTAAACAACTCCTCCCCTTCATCCCCACACGGTGTCAAAGCTACTTTACTTGCAGCTTTAGGAATAAAAAAAGAAAAAAAAAAAAACAAAACACCACCTTCACCCCATTCCTTGCATCGATTTACGGATCATTATGAATCAATTACTGCTCTCAATATTTTTGAATTTGCTTACAAAAAAAGAGGAGGGTCTGTGGCTGGGAAAAAAAACCTTAGCCTTAGTAAGAAATACAGAATCTTCTTTGTATAGGCCTGTGACTAAAAAATCGCTGCTAATAGTTAGTGTTTAACCATTTTTTGGAGCCGCATTACTGGGATGGGGTGAACATCTTTGGTGCGCGTCTCCAAGAGCGCCATCAAAACTAGGGGGTTCCGCAATGCGTGTACAATACGTATGGTGCGTGCAACCTCATTACTTAACTATTCCAGGGAAAGAAAGGAAGAAAAAAAAAATTAAAAAGCCCAGAAGCAAGCTCCACAAGACACCCCCTCCCCCCAATGCTGGATATGGTGCCCTGAGAGGGCGCGGGGCCGGGACCGAGCTGCTCGCCCACGGGGCAGGACAGCGGAGCCCGGCTCGGTGGCTGCGTGCAGTGGGAAGGAGGCTTCAGCAGGGACACAAAGTGTGTGAAGTTGAATTTCTCTCGCTTTCTCTGCCTTCTCCCATTTGCAGCAGTGTTTGAGGATCTCAAGGTGTTTCTATGGCTACCTTGTGTATGTGGGAGGGTCATATGTGGGGGTGCCCAAGAGAAAAGGCAGCTCTTGGGTGATCATTTATCAATGTCACCCACATAATGATTCTCTCTGCAGCCTTCTATTGATGAGGATAATTACATTAGCTCAGAGTGACTGATCAATGAAAAACCACCAAACAAAAACTTCTTTACTCTTCTATAATACCAAAAACCGATACAGAAATAAGATAGAAAGGGAGGGTGGGGTTTCCCTTTCCTTCCCTTTAGCAATTATTTTTGAAACGAACAAGGAAAAGCAAGGAAGTTTTATCCGATTAGTTTCCTTTTCAGAAGAGGCTACCATTTTGTGAAAAATGTTCCCTTAAACCTCTTGGCATCACCCCGTGCCTAGTAAAAGCAAATCGTTATTTAAAATATTAACTACTGCTTCTTCCCTAGACCCTAAATCCTTTGCTTTTACAGTTGTGTTTTGTGATCGGAGGGCGGGGATTGGAGGGGGAGGGAAGAGCGGGATAGTTTGGAGCTGCAAAGAGGGAAAGGGAAGGCAAATAACTTTTCTTGTGCAATTTCAACTGTCTCTGTTTGTCAGGTTTTCTTCGGTTTTATCACTTCATAAAGTGGCTCTATTAAAGATGGAATGTGGCCTCCCTGAGATGCTGCTCTGTCGGTGAAAGCTTGCAATTAAATTACGGGTTCGTTCTTTCCAGAGTTAAAAATCAATGTTTTCTCAATTAAAGAGAATTTTAATGCTTTTATTGGGAGTTGTTAAGGACGCCGTAAATTTTACTGTAATGCCTCTAAGCTCCGAAGCCCTGCCGGTGGACAGGTTGATACTCATGTTGGTTTTGGCGGAAGAGGTTGTTGCTGGTTTTGTTTTCCCTCTAAAGGGCCTTCTTCAGAAAACTCAATCATTTTGAATAACTGCAAGACAAACTGGTGCAAAGGGGCGGGGGAGCGCAGGCTCTTCCTTCTGCCCTCCCCTCTCCATTTCGTACTGCCATCAGCTCCTGTCGCTGTGGCAGGGAGCTCTGCCTTACCGCTCTCCCAGCGGGCGCAAGGGCGGGTTTTCAGCTGGTTTTGCTGGGAACGGAGAAAACGCTTCACTTTCGGAGCACGTGTTTTGCCAGGTCGCTCCCCGTCTCGGAGGGGCCGGGGGTGCTGAGCGGGGGATGCTCCCCTGGGGGACAGCGGGCTGCCCGCCCGGCCGGCTCCACCCTACGGGCTGTGCGAGGGCTCCCTGTCAGCAGACCTAGCGCTAGGAGAGGAGCGTGGCCGGTCCTGCCGGAGACCTTACATTTCTGTGGGCATCTGCCTTACAGAGATGACTGCAAGTTAGCCCTGCGACGTAAATGAATGGAAGTCGGAATAGGGCTGGCAGAGACTTTTTTTTTTTTTTTTTTTTTTCCCTTGGCCAAAAGGAAAGCCTGTTTCTTCACAGGCTACTGTCAAGTAAAATCCCCACCAGGAGGCTGATCTTGAACACGTTTACACGGGGTTAATTCCCCGAGCCGCAGGAGAGATCGTCCCCGGGCCGTGAGATCAGAAATAGGCCCCTATCGCCTGGTTTTGTCCAAAGCGTGTTTAAAATTCCTTAAATTACCTCCATGAAGAACCAATGCAAACTCCTTTAGAACCAGTGCAAACTCCTTTGATTAAAGCGACTGTCAGATTCTTCGAGATTGGGAGAGAGAAAACGCAGAGTAGGATGTATTTATTATTTATACTATAGTCCACTGTGAACAGTTGGAAGGGGAGGATTAGAGAGAGCGTTTGAAAGAGGAGACGAGAAAGCGAGAGAAAGATGTAACCCTCTCTGTGGTTTGGACCAAGCTGCTCCATTTCTCCCCGCACCCGCCGAGCTCCCTGTGCCGCCATCCCAGCTGCGCTGCCCAAAGCGGGGCCGCCAGCTCGACCTCCCGCTCGCCGCGCTGGCCAGCAGCGTCCCGCGCCACTTGGTGAAGGACCCGGCATCAGTAACCCGATCGCTCCGATTTTCACCCAAGTTTATATTGTTCTGCTTGAGCCTGGTGCGTGGCACTAAACACAGCCGGTCACTAGGGAAGAAAAGAAAGAGAAAAGAAAAGAAAGAGAAACCATCCCTCCCCCCCCCCACCCCACCCCCCCAAAAAAGAAAAAAAAGACCACAACCAAAACAAAACAAACCAACAAACAACCAAAAAACCCCCACCCAAACAAAAAAAACTACCGAACCCACAAAAAAACCGAGAGGGACCACGACGGATCCTTTCCACTCTCAGCCTTGTGTCTGTGTTTAGATATATAGGGCAGGGAAGAAAAACAAAGCCATAGCCGGGTTCTCACCAAGAAGGTTTGCTTTAGGACCTCCCGTTAATTGGGGGAACGGGGCAGCACATGTATTTGGCTAAAGTGGAAGTGAGGAGGTCGGGGGCTTATTTATTATTTTATTTTATTTTATTTTATTTTATTTTATTTTATTTTATTTTATTTTATTTTATTATTTTTAATACTATTTTTTCCCCCACTGCGGCTGCGGCTCTCCAATTCGGAAACATTTTCAAATCTATGAGCCTTGAATGGACAAATACTCGCTATTAATATGGGACATGGACGAGTGGCAAAAAAGCTGAATGGAAACTGTGCGGTAGCTTTAGGAGAAACTAACGATGTGCTTCAGCTCTTGCCATTACAGGGAAGGAAAGAGGGGGAAGCCCCTTCTGATTAATAACTAGCAGGGTAATGTTGAGGGCTTTTTCTGCCCGATTGCCTTTTTGAATTAGAGCCGATTTCTTCACACTTCAATAGGGCCTGTCTCCTTTAAAATGACTGACAGATTTGTTTCTCCTTTTTTCTCTCCCTGAGAATTAATGATGTAAATTTTCTAATTAGTTAAATCACGTTGCTTAAAGGCCTTAATGTTTACCGGGCAAGGAATGATAGCCGCATTCGGATCTCTCGAAATAACCAGCGAAATAATATTAGAGTTTTTAGAGCGGGAGGGAGGGGGAAAGCGCAGAGGGAGAGATGGGCTGGGGAAATATCACGTAAAATGAGAGCTAAAGTTCAGCCCGGAGCTTCTTCCCTCCTCCCCCACGCCCCCGAACCCGCTTTTATTTTTCAATCAGCTAAGATTTAATTAGGAGCCCCCAGGCCGGACGATCTGATATTTTCTCATTAGTTTCCCATCAGTAATCTTGAGTGTTAGATTGGCTTAAAGGTTGTCAACATTTGACCAATTTTATTTAAGGCAAAGAAATCACGCATTATAGCTCCGAGACCCGAGACCTGAAAATAAATCCTGCCCGGATCAGCGGAACTAACATGCGAACAAAATGTTGACAATTCATCGTCGTGTTTAATAAGTTGCGTAATGTACGGTACGCGGACGTACCCGCACGGAGAGCGGCAACGGGACACCGGCGAGGTGCGCCCAGCACCGCGCACACCTGGCTGTGCCCGTGTGTGTGCGGGTACACGCGTGTGCGTGTCTCCACGTGTGTGTGTGTGTGTGTGCCATGAGTACGTGTGTGCGTGTACACGTGTGCGCGCCCCATGTCCGCGCGTGCCCCATGGGCATGTCCGTGCGTCCCATGCGTGTCCCAAGCGTGTCCGTGTGTCCCGTGCGTGTCCGTGTGTCCCATGTGTGTCCGTGGGTCCGTGTCCGTGTGCGGACGCGCGGCGCGGCGGCCCGGGCTCTCCCAGGCACAACCTCGGAGCGCCCCCTGCTGCCCGCGCCCGGCGCCTCCGCGGAGGCGCGCTCCGCCCGCGCTGCGCGCTTCCCTGCGCGCCGGGACGAGGAACGCGCGGCGCAGGGGCCGCGCAGGCGGAGAGAGGGTGCTCCTTGCCCCGCGGCTCCATTCCAGCCGGGGAAGATCGTAACATAAACTGTTTACGAGGCTGCCCTTTTCCTTTCTGTGCGAGCGCAGAGCTGCCGGTAGCAGAGAGGGGCGGCCGGTGAGGAGGAGGCACGTACTTTTGTAGCCCCCGCCGTTTCCCCTGCGCGCCCCTGTGCGCCCCCGGGCCCAGCGGCAGCGTGGGGGTGCTCGGGGGCCGCCACCCGAATTTGGCTGCCCGCGTGGCCCCCCTGTGCGCCTGGCCTCGGGCGCGGGGGGGAAAAGGCAGTAAAGCACTGCCCAACGGGGGTCACAGGGCCCCCGTGATTTCTCGGTAAGGCCACGGCTTCACGTTTTTTGAAAGGAAAACAGTAGGGTAAAATTGACCCGTCTGTTAGGATTTCACCCCAGACTTTTCCTCTCTGATCCGGCGGGCTGCTTCGAGCCCTCCTCCGCCTCCCTGCGCGCACCCACGCGTGGCACCCCGCCGTGGCCACACCGAGCCCTCTCCCCGGACGGGTTCCGCCGAGGGGCTCTGTCCCCGGGAGGAGCAGGGAGGTGGCCAGGGTGCGGACAGCCCGGGCCGGCGGGGAGAGCGCTGCGGCCGCCCGCCGCGGGGTCCGGCCTGCCGTGGGGAGGCGGGGGTCGGACAAGGCAGAACTCCGCTCGGCAGCCGACAATACATCCTAAACTGCCCTCGCTTAAGGAGGCACCCCAGCCTCTTCGTACCCTGGGGTACTATAGTTACATATTTACTGTTTAAAAGGTTCTTTTGCCCGATTAAAAATAAATAAATCAAACAATCACAGAAACCCAGCACTCAAACCTGCATTTTGTCCCGTTGGTTCAGGGATGTGCCTAGATAGAATCCGGCCAAAACAATGCTGTGCAGAAGACATTGCTGGACCGAGACAGTGGTTGCTCAATTTTATTTTCTTTTAAAAAATGTGCGTGAAAGGGGATGGGGGCGGGGGGGTGAGGTGGAAGAGAATATTTATCAGAATACCAGAAGATACCTTTCTTGAAACAAAGGCAAGGGGAATCATCTCTGTTGCAAATCCATCAGGCAGAGACCAAATAACAATATTTATAGTCGGGCATTCAAAAATACAATGTGCTTAAATAACAACAAATGCTTACTACAGTTGCTACAGCGCAGCTTAATAAAAAATTAGCCTTACTGACAGTCTTGTCAACATCTTAAGTAAATTATCATAGCGATGGTCTTTGGAGAAGAAAACCCACACTCCTTGCTAAACACCTCCTATCATTAATCTTGAACCACTTGAAGATTATGATGGAAAGAATGGGATCAGTAACCATTATCATCTCAAATTGCTGTTAAAAACTCTGCTGTTTATTTTTGCAACAAAAGCGAGTGTATCTGGGAAAGGCAGAAAAGGGAAGAAAGGAAAACACAAGAAAGGCAGAACAATTGAAGCGAATCCTGTTGCAACCTCGATGATAAACACATGGAAAAAGCTGTTGCTGCTCTGCGGATTGCTGGAATTTGGGTAGACGTTAGAAAAATAAACAAAGTGATGACTCCGCACCAGTTCTGTAAATGCACGGCTGCACACACACACACACACACACACACACACACACAAAAAAAAAAAAAAAAAAAAAAAAAAAAAAAAAAAAAAAAAAAGAAAAGGTAACTTCTTAGAATTATTTGTAGTTTCCCGAATATTCGGTATTTGTCTTTATCTGCATCTATCGTTTGATAAAGACCAAAAGTATTTAAAATGTACTTTCACCTTTCACTGTTCATAGGTGGAAAAAAAAATTATTTCGACACTTTCTTGCTCATATTTTGTATGCATTGAGTGTTTTCCAGTAATCGTCAGAATAAAGTCTATAGTATCGTTTCATGAGGATCCGACATACTCGAAACATTTGCTCATAGCGAAACCTTTCCAGAAGCGATTCTGATTTTTATTGTAGTCTCTCCTGGTAGAATATTATCCCTCTTTGAAATACATTTTTACAGATGAAAAAGAATATTTTCCCCTCGTTAAACTAATTCCAGGATTTGTCAGAGAAGGGAGAATCTGCTGATTTAGGGACACTCGACCTGCATGTTATCAACGGATCTTTACACCTTCAATGGATCCACCAATCGATGCGAGATGGGCACACCTCTGAATGCAATCAAACACAGGTTTTTGAAGTTATTTTTTCAAAACGTGGAAGTTTACACGAAGCCTTTAAAGAGGACGATGCACCTCGGCGGGCCCTCCTCCTCCTCCCCTCCCTGGAAGTCAGAGGAAAGGGTGCCATTAAACCAGGTCGTTGCGAATTAAAATAAACCAAACAATTATTTTCGTCTAGCAGAGCTGCATCTTCCCGTTGTTTCCGCGGTGATTCACGCCAGCAGCGGTGTACCAGAGGCAGAGGCGGGCGGGCTGCTCTTCCCCCTTCCTCGGGGGGGACGGGGGATTTGCTCCCAGAGGCAGCTCGGCAGCGGCGAGGGGCGCTGCGCGGCGCGGTGCGGTGCGGGGCGCGCAGGTAGGCGCGGCGGCAGCGGGAGCCGGAGCAGCGCTGCCAACTCCCCCGCCGCGGCCCCGCAGTGACCCCAGCCCGGGGCTGCGGAGAGGTGAGAGGTGACGCTGTTAGCCAGCGCAGACCTGGCCCTTTTAAAGCCACAGCTAATCAGTCCTTTACTAAATTAAAATATAGGAACCAGAGGGGAAGCAATTTCGATGTAAAGAATTACCGTGTGCGCTCCCAGAACGAAATAGTATTGAAATGAGGACGGTGCTCTCTGCGACAGACAGATTTGTCACCCAGGAGCAGTTGGACTAAGATAAACTATAAAATTATACATCGGCCGTATAGATCCCATAGATCTGCACGTGTGGGAGATTTCGTATCACACAAGTACACAATAGTAAAATAAGGATATGGAGCTGTTTAAAAACTTCAGCCCCATAAACTATACAGCAGGGTGATTGTTACAGGGCAGTGGGCACTGGGTGGTTAATTGCTCACCTAGCTAAAGGCTCAGAGATTCATTTTAATGTGGGAAGAAATTAAAGCGGAAAAAAAGTGATACATTTTCCTGTCAATTCATTTGTCTTCGATTTGAAGTTATTCTTTAACCTCTGTAAGAAATAGGAACTAACTGTGTGAGAGGGGTGTGTGTGCGTGTGTGCATACGCACTACAGACATACAGTACCTACGCCTGTGTTTGTGATGTACAAGTGTGTGTGATCTGAGCACGTGAATTGGCTCACCAACAGTGGAAAATGGTGACAGTTCCATTTTTCCTCTTTAATTAGGAAATATCCCTTGATTGTCTTGGCACCCATTACTTTCTAATAACTCCACAGAACCAGGAGAAGAAGAATAAATGTCTGCTGCAAGTAATCTGCTATAAAGCAATTATTTTACTAGGATAATATGCAATTGCAAGTACAACACCGTAACGGCCATGAATGAGATGCAAAGGCAGAATAAAATAAAATAAAATAAAATAAAATAAAATAAATAAAGGCTACAGGAGTGAAGATAATATTTGAGAGTACATACAATTCAATGGGTCACAGTAAGAAATATCTAGACTTGGTAACGTAGCTCTGCTACTGCTAGACTGCAAAGAAACTTTCCCTTTTCATGTGTTTCAGGCAGCAAAATGCTGTGTTTAGAAGACTGCGAGCCAGTTTCCTGCATACTACTATAATTAATTTGCGTACGGAGATCAAAGATCCGAGGGCGAAGGAAATAATTGATTCTGCCAGAAAACGCTTCATTGGCGCAGCCCACGGTCAGTCGCCACCCACGGCAGGTAAGCTGCTGCGTGAAACTATTTTTAACTGAACAAAAGCCTAAGCAAACATCTCACGTCAGGGAGCAGCGTTCCCGGAGGAAGGGGGGGCTGGCAGCGGTGCGTGGTGCCGGGCTGCTCGTCCCATCCTCCCCCGTGGCCCGGCACCCACCGACAGCAGCGCTGCCGTGCCCGCGGCCCTCCCGGCGCAGCGCGGCGGCCTCAGCGACAGGGCTGTGGTCCGCCGGGACCGGGCTGAGGCTGCGAGGATGCCCCAGAGGTGACAAAGAGCAGGCACGGCGCCCATCGGGCAAGGCCGGTGACACCGCTGCTGCTGACGCTGGTCTGTAACTTCTGCGTGTGGTTTTAAAAAGCAGAGGCTGCTTTTATCCCCGACGAGTTCGCTGTGTTTACCTGCGAGGCACCCAAGACCGGGGGCACTGGGCAGGCGAGGGCTGCTCCCGGCGCGCTGGGCGCGGCGGCCGTGCGGCACCAGCGCTGCTGCGGGCCCGGGGGACGGCCCCAGCCTCCCTCATCGCCGCGGCCCGACTTCGACTCTGCTGTGAGCGTGAATAAACACGAGAAACGCTGTGAAGTTCAGCGGACAGGAGAAGCTCTGGGCTAGCTCTGCCGCTGCACAAGGGGGTGGCCGGCCTCTCCCTTCCTGGCTGTCCCTGAGGCAGGATGGGGCTCCCACCGGGAGCCTCTCGCCTCCCTGGGCCAGCGGGGAGGGCTCTAACCTTCACCTCTCTCTAGTGACCGTCAACTTGAGGAAGCCTCGAACAGGCCTTTACCCCTGTTTGAAACACTCATCCTTTGCCTCCCTCGCCCCCCACGCCGCCCCCGGCGGCCGGACCGAGCGGGCTGGCCGGGGGTGCCCCGCTCCGCTCCGGCCCGTGCCCGCGCTCGGTTCTTACAAGGGCGCCGGCGGCCGAGCTGGGGGGAGGAGGAGGGAGGGGAGGGGGCGGTCACCGTGGCGGAGGAGCCTCGCCCGGAGGGGGCGGCGGGCAGTTGCAGAGTCCCCGCACGCACGAAACGCCGCAAACCCCCGGGCGACCTGTCAGCTCCGCCGCCCCCCCGGCTCCCCGCCTCGCCTCTCGCCAGAGTCAACACAGAGCTGCGATCCATTTGGGCGATTTAGTTAAAATAAATAAACCCGCGAAGATTCACTAGCGAGCGATGCATCATCGACCCGGAGGTTTATTAAGAGGCTCGTTACGGCCGCGACTGCAGCCCCTGCTCCGTCGGAGCGGGGGGAGGCCGGCTGGCGGTGTTGGGGGAAGGCTGCGGCAGGCCGGGTCGCCCCCGATCCTCCACAGCAGCCCCCGGCAGGGCCCCGGCCCCGCCACGGCACAGCCACCCTCTGCTCAGCCCCTCTCCCCACAGAGCCCGCGGGAAGCGGCCCACCCGACGGCTGCTGCGGAGCATCGCTACCCACTTCTCTGGATATTTGAGGGAGGGAGAAGAGGGTCGGGAGACATTGTTGTCAGTGGCGATTGTTAACCCAAATAATAATAATAAAGAAAAATCGTTACAGCTGGGTGCTGGCTGAATATGGCAATTACTATTATTGCCAATCACGATTAGAAATAATTATCCTGAAAGCAGGGAGGGTTCAGCTGCCAAGGTGTTTTGAATAATCCCTTCAAAATGAACAGCAAAATATTAGGTTCCCACACAGGGACGATTGCAAACTTTCAGTTGCAGCGGTGTATAAAGGAGACTTTATCAAGGGTGAGCTCGTTTACTGGTGAAGCTTCAATTTCTCCCCTCTTACAGGTACAGTGCTGTTCTATTCCCCCACCACCCTGCACGGTGGCCCTCCCAAAGTGCCTGTCCTGCTCCCCTCCATCAAATTCCCTGAACACACCCGGTGGCCAAACACCTTCCCGAGGCAGCAGTGCTCGAGTCCCTCCATCTTCAACAAAACCGAAGCAGACTACAAGGGATGACATGGGTCCAGGCTGAAACTCCACTCGCTGTATTTATTTTGTGCAATTCGATGCAGGCGTTTCAGCTGTTTGAAACGATGTGTCACTAGGAAGAGGTCACAGGTGCCTGGCAAGTTCAACCTACTTAGCTCAATTATCCAAGTTTCATTTCCAAATTGTGTTCAATTTGATCTTCCTGCTTCCCTCCAAATTATCTCAGAGAAAAAGAAAATCAAATGAAAGCAGACAATTTAAGCCAAATCCTGTATACCATTATTTATATGCAAAACTATTTTTGTGATATATACTCCCCTTAATGACTATGGAATGCCAGATCTTTCCAAGCAAATTTACAAACCTAGCCATCAAATTATTTCAAAGGCAGGCCTATTAGGGACAAAAATAATTACGAACTTTCAGAAGCTCTATAAAAACATAAGTTTCTGAATGTTGTCTCTTTAAATTTTTCTTAAGTTTGTTTTTAATTTAAGCCTGGAGGCACAGTAGAGAGATATGCAGAGTTTAATAAGGAATTTGGAAAATGTGCTGTAATCCAGCGCTGAGCTACTTCTCCATAAAATATGGATAAGGAATCAATTCATAAGCACAAATATCTACTAGGATGGAGTTTTAACAAACATTTCACATGAGCATTCTTATATGCATTATTAAGGAGATAACAAAAGTGCTTCAAATCAAGCCCTATACGGTCACATCTGGAAATGGTCTTTTCTGTCTAATTTTCATTTTTTCTCTCAAAAAATGTTAGAAGAAAAACTAGTCTGTCCCCTTGTATATTAATTGTTACCATCAGCTTTTAATCAGCAGCATGTATAGTTAGATTTACAGAACCCATTCCATGTTGTCCCTTTAGTGAACAGTAAAATGAAGATAGTATCTTTATTCTTTTATAGAATCTGATGCTAAAACCAAACCCCCACACAAACAGCATATATATTGCTCTGTGCATGTAGACAGCCGTGTAGATACATAGACACAACACACTTATACATGGAAATGGGTCATGACCATGTGTTGGAAAACATAATAAAAAGTATCTGTGCATTTCACCACATCCTGAGTCAGACATCATCAGATAAGAAGCAACTTAGGAAAAACTAGTTTATAATCAGACACAAATAATTCCTGAAAGCATTGGATCCATAGCAAGCTTTGCTGTATGATGCTCTAAGCACAATTTTGATGAAAGCTTTTCAGGCTTTTTAGTCAAGTAAAGCTTTACTATGAAGGAAAGAAGGGTAAACACCCCTCAGGTTGCAAAGAGTTGATACAAGTTCGGTTATTTTTTTCTTGATGTATAAGAGTATTTTTTTCTAATGTATAATTAATGGAATTACATTCTGAGGACAAAGATAAAAGAAGCATTTAACATGTACTACTACTATTTTTTAAAAATAAATATTATATTTTCCCTTTGAAAGGAAAGGGAAGCAAAGTATTTTCCAAACAGAAGCAGCAAAAACTATTTAGAAGGAAAACCATAAGCAATGTTTTTTTTTTTTAAATACTCTGGAGTTTTCTGAACAACTCTGATGTACTCACATTCTTATCACAACTATTTTCTTTTTACTATTGTAAGTGGATATTCATGCTAAATTGATGCTTTATGTATATCTTGTCGCAATTTGTAATACTCTATTCTCTGTAAGGAGATAATTTGAAAAAAACTACAAAAAAGAATAAGTGATACCACTGACAACAATTTACTTAAATTCACAAACCTTGAAATTGATGCATCTCCTATCAATCATAGTCAGAACCCACAGTAAAACACATCCAACATTTGTATATCAAAACTGCAACTAAAAAAAACCCTGTTTTGTTCAATCTAAATGTCCTTCAACATGTTGTCATTTTATATACTGATATTACTGGGGGATTTTTACTATGAGTTGGCTTTCTTCTGTCAAACATTCAAGACAGTAACCTTGCAAAATTAAAGTGCATGCCATTATACTGCACAGATGTTTGTTCTCACTCAGTTACTGACAATGAAATACTTATTAAATAATAATAAGGTGGTATTGACTTCTCTATTCTGTCGATATGAAGATCTGTTGATCTGTGAGGTTAATATTGATGAGGCAGAGTGAGGTAAACGTTTCATCAGGAGGGCAAATAAATTCCAATACTGGCATAAAAGATAACCATCCCCCCAACTTTGCACACTAACAGAAGCTAATCCTTTCTCGTATTGGTATATAAGCACCAATTCAACCTATCAGCATGCACACGCTACCGCTGAAATAAATCCTTGATGTTACTTTCAGGAAACATATTCCAAAAATGTCTATCATAGGTATTTAGAACTAAGCTCAAATGATGCCAAGCACTTAGGGTCTTCAGTCATTCTGTATGTTCTCTTGCAAATGGCACATTTCCTTTCAGTATTACTGTGAGGCTCCATGTGCAACCTCAATAAAGAGATTTCTGTTTGAGTCAGAGAAATGAGAGAAATGCTTTTTTTTAATAGGATGAGCTCTCTGTCAAAATATTATTTTTATTTGTTGTTTCATCAAAACATCACTGGAAGTTTCCTCTCTTTACCCTCTGCCACAGAACACAATATTGTACACATTTTGAACAATACAAAGAGCCATTTAACTTGATGGCTCTGGCAGAAGGAGCTACTTTCTTATTCATTATTATCTTTAGATTTTCCTTCATTCTGTTTAAGGGAAGCTTAGAGCTGCTCTTTATAGAAGAATATTCCATCAGTGAGATAGGTCTCATACTTTGACAGCATTATTTCAGCATATTATTTTTAATGTATGGTACTTAAATATGTACAGAAATCCACATAACTTGCTTCTGGACTTTTGGATAGAAATTAAAATGATGTGACCTAATATGTAAGAAAATAAGAGGCCATATGTTTTTCGATACTAGTGCCAATAGAAGCACTTGTCAATTTTCACCTTTTGGTTATTAATTAAGGCCTCAATCCTGCCCTTCAATGTGCAGAAGTAAAACACAGGTGTAAAGCAACTCTTCTTGTCTCTTTGCCAGAGAAGACAACTCTGCCTTGTCAACAGTGTGACTGTTGACAGGGGAAGAGCTCAGTTGCACAGAGCTTACTGTAAGGCAGCAGCATAAAATTCAAAACATTACTTTGTCTTCTCTTACCAGAGACCACAGCCTGGTTTCTGGGGCAGAAGAGCCATTTTCACAGCCTCCTCCCTCTTGCCTGTCTGTAGCAGAACTGCTGTGCCTCAGCAGGGAAAGTTGGGCAAGGACTTGGCACCTTCTCTGCATTATGGTGACATCTCATTGGTAGGACAGCGTAGGAAAAACCACATCCTTGCTATTTGTGCTACTTCTCTTTTGAAGGTGCGAGGCTGGCCATCTGCTGCTCTTCCCAGGGATCACTTAGGGGTCTAATACCTTCTATTTTGTTGTTTGCAAAATGTGATGACTTATGTCTGAGAAAGGTAACTTTTTTGACCTCATGCTTTCTTGTTCTTCCCAGCGCATGCTCAGCAAGACTCTGTTGCTGGGTTTTTTGCACCTCAGGCCATGATGCTGTTTGAAGACTCCTGTCTCTGCAAATTCCTGCAGTCATCCAAATCTCTATTAAAGGCAATGAGATTTTGTGTACTTGTGTATTGCCACGCTGTCTGCTTTTGTCTGTTTTTTAGATCTTTTTATCCTTGCATAACTTGAGGAACTTTCTCCTACAATTATCTGAAGTATTTCCCAATGTCTGTGTAATGATAGTCAGATGGCAGAGCATCTGGGAACAGTGCTTTGGTTCATGGGTACCTTGTTTTCTACCATGTGGTTGGATGGTCTTAAAAAAATTCTTTCTAGCACACATGTCAAGTAATTCTGGTAATAAAATCACCAGGATATGAAACTTTTCAAGCTTTAATTCACACCAAGATTTTCTGAAAGTTTTTCTGAAATTTTCAGAACAAACATTTAGGCAATTTAGAGGCACAGTTTTTGGTAACCTCAGGACTATGGGTCAAGGTTCCACAGGTACAATATAAGAACTAGCCTAGGGTCTTGTGCTGCAGGATATCTTTTTATATATTTATCTGGAACAACCTTGGTTTTGCAGATCTTGTGTATGCAAAAAGATCCAGCAAATAAGTCTAATACTTCTAGTAGCAACTATATTTGAGAAATGTTATTGTATAACACTATTTCAGTGCATGCCTTTGCAAGGGCAAGGTATATTCTCTGTGAATTTCTCCTTAATATTTTCAAGCTCATTTTTCTCTGTGGTTTCAAGGCTGGAGATTCTGTACTAGTGTTTCTTACATGGAAATAAGGATGTTGAAGGAACAACAATTCTGCTAGTGAATTAAGCTGAATAAGAGAAGGAATCCAGAATGGTTGGGGACTCCCATCTCTAGTCATGTGCCTCACAGCACAGATTGCAAGAGAAGGAATAGGCAGCAAACTGTGTAAAATGAGCACAGGTAATTCCAACGCTGTGAAAACACTCCTGCCTTGAGAGCACTAGCAATGAAAAGGTTACAAGGAAGAGGTAATAAAAATATCAAAAGAAACCAAATAAAGATAGGTTTCTTTTCAAGTAGAGAAGCCACTTTCTGGGATGGTGGGCTTATATACAAGTGCATTTGTCTTCCAGACCCACTGCTGTTGATTACAATTTGGATGCCACTGGAGGGGTTACAGTTTTGTTGAGTTTCTGGATCTCAATTGCGCTGTCAAGGGGTCATTCTTTCTGGTAATAAGGTAGCAAGTGACCCCTGGGAGAGAAGAAAAACAATTGACTCTTGAAAGCAGAAACATATACTGAAGTCTAGAGTAGATTTCTGGCAGTGGCCCAGGTCTTTTCTCATAGCATTTGTCATTGTAGCAATGAAAAAATTGTGGGAGCTCTACAGGCAGCCAAAAAAGGAAAACAGAGCACAACAACAACAAAAACAGCTAGATGTAATTTATTTTGAATTGTATTTTAGAGCAGGTTGTTTTTTGTTTGTCACAATGTTGGTTCACTTGTTAAAGATGTGGATCCCATTAGATAGAAATCTGTTGCTTATTTTAAAGCAAATGATTATCAAATGATGACACTTCAAAACATTTTTTGCTTTAATTTGAAGTGAAGTCATTTGAGTTTGAAACATATGCCTTTGCTAACTGCAGAATATTTTGTTGTCAAAACCAGACAACTTCATATTGTGTCCACTGCTTGTAACCATTGCTGATCCTGGATGTCACTGACAATATTGTCTTGGCAATAAGTCTTTAAAAAGGTTTCTTTATTAATTATTGTTATTGTTGTTGTTGTTGTTAATGTTGTTATTATTATTATTTTTATTGTTATTGTTGTTATTATTATCAAGTCAAATGGTCTCACCGTATAATTATATTTAACCAGAAAATCTAATATTGCATTTGATTGGCTCTTGAAATACTATTCCACTTTCTATAACTGGATAAAACTCACTTCTAAGAAATAATTTAAGCTGAGGTCTGCATCCAAAGATTTTCCACATCTTTCTGAAAACTGGCTTCACTATTTCACAATGATACCATGTTGTTTTACTTTGCTGTAAAAGTAAAACAAAAGCTGTGCATGCATACATGAAGCACATGTACTCCCACACAAACACAACTGACAAATATGATTTATATTATACTTGTAAGATTTTAATGTGAAGTTCAAATTTACGCCCCAGCATCGCAGCTGATATACATGGATTCATCCCATCATTTAACTGAAGTACTGAAGGTGGGGCTGTAGAAGCTTCAGTCTTCCTCTGTAGTCACTGGAGAAAGGCAGACACACCTAGAGACACTACTCTTAAGGTACTTGCCTTTCTTCATTGGCTGTAGAGCAAGTCCAGAGCAAAGCTACTCCTAAGGTCAAACAAATGACTGAAACTGATTGCAAAGAATCATTGCTGACACAGGCAAAGGGACATGTCTTCTGCTGTCATCTAAATTCTGGGCTGAAAAATATATTTCAGTTTAGAATCTAAAATACTAAATACAGATAATCATGTGAAGACTTACACAGAAAAACTGAACAAAGCTTGGTGTTGATATATTTTAGTTCTAGTTGTCTAAAAGTCAGACATCTAGTCTGTACTCTGCAGTCCACTTATTTAACTCATTTGTCTTAGCATTAGCATATGTTGAGCAGGAGGATCCTGATATAAATGTATGGTAGGTGACATAGGATGGTAAGGGTGCATTAATTACAAAACAAATTTAGATGCCTAAGTTAGAAGAATTGGCCTTTGGATTAGGATTTGAGGTGCTTAGGGATACCTTTTAGAAAGCTAAAGCAAAGAAAAATGAAATGAAATTTTTGCTAAGGGATTTGTGTCACAACATGGAGAGAAGGAGGTATTTGCGTATTAAGAGAAAAAAAATAGTTGTATTACTGCCAGGTAAAATTTTGACAACCTCCTGCCTTCTTGCATTAGGAAACATGGAAAGAACAAAGAACATCTTGAAGAAGCCCTAATCTCACACCACACAGAGTACTATACAACAGACTGGAAGAGAGAAAGGTGTTACTCGTTGAGCAGTGTGGGAAAGGCTGGCTGCAAAAGTGACTTTTCCTCATGACCCTATCTAAGCACAGGAAAATTAGTAATAGGTAGTTTCACCTTAACTTCTCTCTTTCTCCCTCCTCATGTTCCCTGCCAGGAAATAGCAATGGGTTTGTATATGTATATTTCAATATCTAAGGGAGTGTAGCTTGTGGAAAATAATTTTCATACAACTATGCTGTCTCATGTTTTATTCTATCACAAAAACAAAATTTAAAAAGCACTAGTGTGATTTAAATGACTAATCTACATTCATTCTGAAGACCCTTCCTCTAATTTTTTTTTAGCTAAGGATAATTGTGATGTCTGATGTTATAATTCTTGTAAGGGTGTACTTCTGTCCCAAGCAGTTTATTTTAGCTGGAATTTGTACATATTTATAATTACATTTATAAGTTAGGGTCCTAGAATGCACTATTTACTCAAGGAATAGGAAAGTTACTTTCAGATCTTTTAATTTAGAGCATCTGTTGTTGAAGGAGATGCAGGTTTATTTACTCATTAAGTAAAATTCTCAACAGGTAATATTAAAAACAGTATCTTGCTGTCCAGAGCCACAGTAACAGAAAACAAAAATCAAATGCTAATGCTAGCCATAAGATAAACTAACTGGTGACATGCTCTATTGTGTGCTGAAGCTCTGTCAGCTTGTCAAGAGGAATTAGTTCTCAGGCAAGGTATTTATAGCAACATAAGACTGGAAGGCGTCACCAGGGTCACAGAATCATTGTAATAGAAGAGAATTTGTTAAATAACATTCCCTCATGATCCTATGAAAATTTTCCCCTTAGCTTCTCTGAAACTCCCTGCTGGTCCATTTTTACTGCAAAGCTGGCATTCAGCTTTTCCTGACCATAGGATCAAGATTTACTGGCCAGACACTGAAGCAATTTAATACCTCTAGGTGCATTGGTTCACCCTGACCTACATCCTGGTTCTAGTGTGTAACTGTCAGAGCAAAGAAGGGTGAATACTCATTGCTCCTTTCTGAAAATCAAGAAATGTACCAGAAAGAATAAAAATTAATCCTGCATATTGTATGCAGCTAATCAAGAACTGCCTTGCAGTAGGATAAATAAAGTATAACTACAGCACAGTTACACATTCAATGCACTTAGTTTAGGAACTGAGAGCAAGGACTGCTCTTCTGCCCTTATCTCTTATAATGAAGCTTTCAAGATTTTGAAGCAGCTGGTGTCCAGATAATTTAGAGATTTGCAGGCAGAATTGCATGCAGAAGGGAGGAGGAATCTATTGCAAAGGCCTGAGCAACTGTGGTCTGTGGTGATTCATCCTCCTCACAAGGTAGACAGCTGTTTCCAGCAAGATCTGCAGCTTTTGGGTGGACTTACTGGGCCAGTATGCTTCTTCCTGTGAAGCTATTAAAGTGAAGGGAATTACATATGGAATGAACTTGGCTCTTTAGGTGTGGGAAAAACCATTTCCAGTACTGACATATGGCTATTAGCACTTCTTTATGCAGGGCTTACAGACAGGCTTTAGGAATGTTTACAAGGTGGGAAGGACAATGAAAAAACATGTAAAATCATTTCATCCTGATTCATCTTTGGAAGTAGCTGTGCATGTGGATCACTCTCTTTCCAGCTGGCTGTGTCTGTCAGAACCTTTTTCCCAAATGTCAAGCTCATAGCCCTCCTACACTGAGGAATTTGGGCTCTGTCCAGGAGAGGTCTGGGAAGAACGTATATATTTCCTCCGCACTCCCACAGGATTCTTATTCTTGGCGACTAAGGATAACACTGCTGAAAAGTCCATGTTAACCAAGCAAAAATTTCTGAATAGTAGCTATGAAATAGGACTCAGCCAAATCTCCTGTCATCCATATATACTGTGGGCATTGCCCTGAGTCCTGGAACCAGAGCCCTCAGTCCTATCCTGGCAGAGGATGGAAACTGTACCCCACCTGCAGAAAAACTTCAGGAAGACCAAGCCATTTGCTCTTATTAGCCCCTGTGTCTCTCTTTAGAGTGATAATACATCTCCTGAGTCCACTGAAATTCAAGCAACGACCTGAACCAAGCACTGTATTTTTATACTGAGTGGGCTAGCTGCATTTCAAGGCTGCAGAATCTGAAGTACAAGTGGAGTGACAAAGCTGGCCAGACCTATACCTTTCTTTCATGGATGCCACAATGTGACGGAGGGTCACACTTGTGGCTGTTGTTAGGAGCACAAAAGGACGAGGCAGGCAGCAGGAGATCAAGCAGGAAAGCTTCTACTTTATTTTTCTGACTCCATATATATACAATCTTACAAACAGGCCAAGATTGGCTACACAGGTAGCCACCTCTTCGACCTCCTTGACGAACATCACATCAATCATCTTTCTCCTCCCAGAGGAGAAGAATGTAAACAATTCTAAAAATATACACAGTTTACTTGAAGCTGCGTGAGAACAAAATGCAAACAGTGAAAAGCAGGAAAACTTGAGGCAACACCACAGCACCAGCAATCCATCCACTGGACAATGACCACTAGAGGAGCTAACCACTCCATGACCCTGCTCCCTGGGTACACCTTGTTTGACATTTATTTATTTTCTCTGTCATGGGGTCTCTTCATTCCAGAAGACTGCTGTAGTGGCAAGGGGGTGTAATCCAAACTTATTTTACACTGCCTACCTTTGTAAGTGGGGGACTTCAGCCGTTTCTGTAATACATTCTCATATATCCAAGAATAAGGTGTGGGAAGCTCTAAACTGCTAATGATGCAAAGGCAGTGTCAGTCTTCAGTCAAGAGTGAATTTAACTTTGACAAAGAGGTGCAAATCCTTTCATTTCATGTTACAGAAGAATTTGCCCAGATTTTTTTGGCCTTTTTTGAGAGACAAAACTCTCAAAATTCTGTCCCAATTAGTATCAGTGTATGAGGCATAGAAAACATTTGGATATATGGGGAAAATTGCAAATTGCTATTTACTTCAGCATTCATATATTTCCGCTGCTGCTTGATTAAATGATTTTCTGCTGATGCATCTTCAGATACATGTTTGGAAAAGATGAGTAACTGCTTGGCTTGAATCTTGAAAATCAAATACCAAGATGGAACCAGCATGAGAGTGTTTAATTTAATTGTCTGCATGGTAAATGTATTGCAGAAAAGGGGTAACAAGATATTTCTGAAATAGCACCAATGAACTGCTGATCTGAAGGATCATCTGAGTTAGGGCTCAGAGGTTTTATGGGTCATTTGGCCACCGACACCTAAAAAAATTTGAGTATGTCATTAGCCTATTTCTACAGAACTCCCTCCCTCAAATAACACTAATCATTACAGTCTTTACATGGTTTCTTCCTGAAAATTCATTAATGTTCAATGAGACAGTCAAACAAAATGTATTAGATATGTGAAAACTGGATACTGATTCTGAAGGAAACTTAAACAAAGTAAACTCCTGAATTTCAAACACTATTTTGATTCTGAAAACACCCCCAAGGCCATCTCAGGTAAGAGGAGACCTCAGGTTTATTTACATTTATATGCAGGAAACTACATAAAGATAAGGGCATAGGAAGTAACAGCTGCAAGTATGATTATTCTAACCACCCCTGTTAAAAGTGAGAGAGATTAGAAAGGATAGAATGGTGTTTGACAGTGCAAAAATGCTAACTCATGACTTTTATTTCCTTCCAAAACAACTCAGCAGTGTAAAGCTTCCCTGTTACAATTCAGCAAAGGTCACTGAGACTCTCGGTGATGTGCTGAGCACAACCAACTCATACAAGTCAACAGTGTTTGAGGCAGAATTACTTTATGTGTAAAATATGAAAAAAAAATGAATGTAAGTTTAAAGCTTTGGGAAATGCCTGTGGACCACAGCAATAAACAAAAAATTGTTTGCTTCATTGCCTTTAAGATGGTAGGACATGGAGCTTATTGTGATAATTCCTTTTTATTTTCTTTGTCCCTGCTTCCCTATACTCATTATGCTCTTCCCCAATTTTGTCTGGGTGTAGGCCTCTTCCTGAAAACAGCAGCTTTCAGAAGACACTAAAATTTCTGAGGGTAAACTTCATTAATCTAATTTCAATTAAGAATAAGCAAACCCTTGAGATGTATACAGTGTAAGTAGTAGCAAAAGTGTAACATACACTTTACACTAAAAGAAAGAGAGGCTGGAACCCAGAAGAGAAACACATCTTGCAGATGACAACAATGATGCCTCAGAATTTCCTTTTGAACATATTTACACATTTTCATAACCCTTTGTTCTATCTTCATAGTCTCAAATCCTATGGCTCTTTTTCTCAGAGATACTTGATATCTACTTTCAAGTAGCATGTAGGGACTACGGAATTTTTTTCAGCTTGATATGAAGAACCTGTATGGCAACTCTACTTTTCAATTGTTGCTGCTTTTACCTCCAGATGTTCAACTGCCTGTGAGGGTACACAAGGAAACATAGTTATTCTCTATTCCAATACTGAATCACTTTAATTGAAAAAATATCATGTGATGTGTACAGTAAGGGAATTCAAAATTAACTCACTAACATATTCATGTTTAAATACAATGGATTTTCTTTCTAATAGGACATAATACAGTGCCTGTAAATGATTGTTACCAAAAAACGGTGAACTTAATATGCATATCAGTGTATTGCAAGGAGCCAAGCACACATCACAGATGACAGAAGGCTGCACTACCATCCACCTGAAGCCCAACCCCAGCCATTTGTTCTTTCAGAAGTGGTTTTATTCTTATGCTCATGGAAACATGCACTAGCAAGTGCAACCTGATCTTACGAAGAAACTTGTCATGCCTGATGGATGCTGAGGACTAGCTGGAGTTACAAGGCAGTAAAAGCTCCTCTGTGCTAAGCACACCTCTGCACAGATAGACACAGTGAAAGCTTATTGCAAAGCCTTTGTTGTTCTGCTTATGCAGCACAGAACTATGCTGATAAATACCCGGAAAGGACAGAAATAAATTTGATGGATGAAATACTGTTTTCTTTAATAATCTAGATTGAAATGTTAAATTTTGCTCTGCATTTATCATGCTCTTCTAGTGTATATTGGCAATAGGCTCACTCATTGTTCTAAATGGCTGTAAATTGCTGTCAGGTTCACAGCACCCAGGGCCTTTGTGTGTTGGTTTTATTGAAAGCAGGTCTACAACTGGCTGCTTTTTAACCTGGAAGATATAAGAAAAGAGAAGAATCTATTCCTTTTAGCTCAGGAGGTTCCTAAGCTGCAGAAAGCATTAGGGATTGTAGGGAAAGAACTTTTATATACGTGTGTTGTACAGAAAGCTTCTGTTCCTATGGTTTTCCCTCAAATACACTCCATTAGCCACTCAGAGAGAGGCTGAACTAAATAGTTCTTTGCTCTGTCTGAAAAGGGCTTTAGTTATGGACTCTCTTTATTCCAACCTATTGCAGCAAGCCTTGGGCTTGATTCTATAAAACACTGAGGGCAACCACACCCAGTAATATAAGGGCAGCAATTAAACAATTAAAACATGAATGTTTGCAGCTCTCAGCAGAAGGTTGATACCATGCAGACAACGGATATGATAATTATTTATTTTTGGAAATGGAATGAAATCTTGAAATCAGAGAACCAAGTCTAACAAATGCTCAGGCAAGGAGTTAAAAACAGTGCAATTTAAAAAATCCAATAATTTTGGAAATGGATTATTGCAACCAATAGGACTGTGATGAAATGAGGGGCAGTGCAAACCACCAAACCTTGCCAAAATTCCTCCAATTAAAATCCTGAAATCAAGGAAGAAGTGTAAATAAAAAGACAGGAGAAGTAGATGAAGCAATGAAATTGTAAAAAGATAAATAGGGAAAATTCCAAAACCAGGTGAAAACCATAAACGTGAATGAGATGCCCAGAAGTGGAGGGAAAGGGTCCAAAGCTTGCCCAATTAATGCTCATTGAAATCTTGAAATCAGAGGACCAAATCTAAAAACGCTCTGGAAAGGAGATATGATCAATAGCAATGCAATTTGAAAAATCCATAAATTTTTGCATGGAGTGATTAAATCCAAGAGCACGGAGATGTAATGAGGGGCAGTGGAAAGGACCAAAACTTGTCAAAATTACTCCAATTCAAGTCCTGAAATCAGGGGAAAAAAAAGTAAATTAAAAGGCAGAAGTATTTGAAGAAATAATACGTAGGAGAAAAGAAAGGAAATGTTCTCTCTTCTTATGGAGTAGGACTTTTACAAGGAAATATCATTCCTCCCTGCAGCTGCAGTAAATAGCAGGAAGTTCAGCAGGCATTTGACTTTATAGGTCAAGAGAAAATCCTACCCCAGCTTCCAGCTGCCAGGCAGTTTTCAGTGAACCTCAGCTCTAAGGTGAGCACAGCCTGTATGAGTGGGGTGGCCAGCACTTGCCACTTGTGTCCTGGGATTTGTAAGGGGGAATGCGTGTTCCTTAATGTGAGACCCCTCATTTGCTCTTACTTCTACAGATGCATTACAAATTGTGCCCCTGTCTCAGGTCTGGGTAAAGTATTTCGACAGTATTTTGCAGTAGAAGGCCAGAGGATTTTCTGGGCTGGTCTGAAGGAAGCCTCTTTACTGCAGCACTCATGGAAACAGAAACTCATGATACCACACTCTGAGTATCCACCAATCCAGAAAAATAAGGGAAATATGGAAATTTGTGCACCAATTAAAAGGGTTTTTCTATTTCTTACTTGGCTTAGAGTGTGCATTTATGAAATTTATATGCTGAAAATGAAAATTGTTTTCCTGTTGCTGAATAACTCCTTATGTCTTTAGATAGAAATATCCTTTTGAAAAGACTTAACTTGAAGCATATTACTGTGTTTCACTGATGCCTTCAGCTCTTTGTTTCTCCTAAAATTTGTGGAGACAATAAATTGGGAATCAGTCCATTGCTTGTGATTTGCAACTCTAATAGAGTTGGTGAGTACACAGCTTGCTTCTGTGGCCATGATTATTTGGTGACTGCTTCTGGCTTACAATTCTCAATGAACATTTTAAAGTAGACCAATTTTAAAGTACACTTTGCTTTCTAAAGAACCATTTGTACTTCTAGAATAATCATCAAATACTTTTCTTTAAATAAGAATCTAGTACAAGTTTTTAGAAGAAACAAAATCTTATATTTGTACTAATAAAATACTGCATCTAGGAGTGTTTCTGGTTTCACTAATATAAAGGATTACCTAATCTTCTATCTGCTACGCTTTTCTTGCAGCATAGTAATATTCTCAAAATAATAATTATGACATCATTTGTTTACTAAAGTATGGGTATAGCATTTGGAGGATTTGTAAAAACATTTTTCCTTTTGTTTCCTTTCCCAAAAGAGTATTGGAATACTGGAGAAATTTAATTAAAAATATTAATTGAAACTATGATTAATTTATTTCAGCTGTGTAGTGTATACTAAGTATAATTCTTTAGAGAGAATTGAATTTTATATTTTTGAAATTAATAAATGTATACATATTGTGTAGTTCTAATTTTTGGGATTACATGGGAAATACCTGCCCATTCATTTTGAGAATAGGAGGAACATAAAATGAAAAAAAACCACACTGGAGACAATGGAAGACTTCCAGTAACTCAGCTTTGGAATGGATCTAGTATTCTGGCTGGAGATGAAATATGTTCTCACTTCCAGGGCCAGGAGTCTCATTTTTGTGGCCTTCTATAATGCCAGTACTTAAATTAAATATTATTCTTTGAGATCTAGTGAAAGCAAGGTTGTTGGTTTTGGCTGCCAGCTCCCATATTACAGTCCCTCTTTCCCATTAACACTGACTTGTCCTTCTTCACATTGAGTCCTAAGCACTATTCTTACTTTGATGCTCCAGCTCAGTTTTGTGGAATGATTTTGAAAAAGAGTTTTTCAGTATGTAAGTTTACAGTCCCAAGGAGTATTCAGATTCTATGTTGCATTATTGCATGCATTTAATTTTTAGTTTCTGGTTGGATCCAAGTAAAATATCTATACATTTCCCTGGCAAAACGAGCTTGCAATTCCTGAGTAGTGTCTGTATGTGTCTGTTTATTGTCCCAGTTTATTTGGGTCTTCCATAAAGATAGCTTTTTTTTTTTTGGTGTGGTTTCTTCCAAAGTCCCATAATTTGTCTTATTTTTTTTCTTCCTCTGTTTTTTTCTCTTTTTGGTTTTTTGGCTTTTAAATTATTTCTTCATTCTCTGCAAGATGATTTTCCTTCTAAAGATAACTGATCACCCATGCACTCAGGCAGTTGTTTAGATTGCTTGAATATGGAAGATTATCAGTTCCCATGAGTGGAAAATTTGTTCTGGAATCTAGAATTTTAAGGAATACCTGGGTATTATATGGTTTTATTTGGTTTGAGCAACTGATGTCTTGGACTGCTCTTGCCTTTGTTGGCCTGTCTGTAGCAATGGGGTTTCAACAGCATGTGACTGTTGTCTCTCTGCCCCGTTCATGTGCTTGTCACAAAGCAACTGGACAAACTTGCCATCCGCAGGTGAACTGAAAAAAGGTATTTACAGTAGGCAGGAACTTGTTTTGCTTTAATGTATCTTTTTTTTTTTTTAGTTGCTAAACCACTTTAAAATAAGTCTTAATATTTTTCAAAGTACATTCTGAGCACTTATGAAAACATGACCATCTAACTCTCTCAAATTAGGCAACCAAAACCTGAACTACATCCCTCTGTCTTACTATTGAAAATCTAGCCATTTGTTTTAAATTGCTCCTGTGTTTAATTTTTAGCAGTAGTTATAAATGTGCTAAATACGGGCCATTGCAAAAGATTCTGGAAATTCTCTGACGGTGACTTAATGAGTGGTTGGAATGCTTGCATCTAAAAATTAGGCTGCTTCAGTTAAGCTTAGGTGGATAGATGGATTGCTTCAGGCATTTGAAAAGCTTGCCCTTCTTCCCTGTGTTTGGAAACTCTGGCATAAAAATGACCTGTACAAGATAGCTAAAGGTGTCATGGCTTCAGAATTTTGTACTGCTCAGTCTGCAAACTGGTGGGGTGATTGGTTCATTTTAATGCCTGATGCAACTGATGTCGTGGTATGAATGGGATGGATGTTTTCTTATCCAGTGGTCAGGTGCCATCCTTGACTATTGCTGCTGGTGGGGATAAGTGTGTGCAAAGGAGCAAATGAAGGAAGGGGGTCCTGCTTGCCACACTGACCAGCTGCATTTCGGGGAGCACCCACAATAGCCTTTCATTCCTTTCTTGTTTGCATTTAACTCAGAGATCACTGAAGGGTTTTGGCTTGCAAATCAACTGCTCTGGAGGCTGTTATTGACTCTCCCTGAGCCAGTGGCATGAAAGTCAATACCTGGCCACTTGTGTTACTGCACCAGGGTCTTGTGTTGATGTTCATGTAACTTGTACTCCTACGGCAATGTGCAGTGGCAGGCTCAAGTATTAAAACACTAAAGCAGTATGTTCATATGGGAAATGGTGTTACATGGAAAAGAAAGCTGTGAACTCTTCTAGAAGAAAGCAAGTAAAATTAATGACCGACAACAGAGAGCTCTCTGATGGTCATAACTATAACTTTTATTTATATGAACATAACTAAATTTATTGAAATTGCCATAAAATATACTAAACTCACTTTAATATACTAAACTCACTTTAAACTAAATATACTAAACTCACTTTAATGCTGGGTAGTTTTTTGTTTGTTTTTTTTTTTAACTCCCTCCTCTCAGTTGCAACAGTTACTTGTGATTGTATATATGTATTGTCTGCATATTTGCCCTGAGAAACTTGTTTCAAGATGCATTAAGAAGCTTGGACATAAAAATGTCATCAATGGTCCTAAATGACTGAAAGAAAAAAAATTACATAAGATGTTGATATTGTATCTGCATGTCTTTTTGATACTTAAATTTTTTTTGTGAGCTTTTTTTTAATAATTAACTTGCTCTGAAAATCCAAGTTGTTTCTGAAATTATATTTTGGGGACAGTTGAGAGAACAGATTAAAGCTTGTTCAGTTTCTGTGGGACCTTAATCTGGGCCAACTGATAATTATAAAGTGAGATAAAAGTTAAAGCAATGAGAATGAAACCTACATAGGGCAACTTGGGAAAAGCCCAATCCTGATCAAATACTAGGGAGGGTTACTCTACACCAAAGAATGAAAAAATGCTGAGAACTTCCAGCAACATAAGTTTTGTGGAAACCAAGAGCAACATCCTACAGAGTTCACTGACAGGTAACCTGGCAGCTAACTAAACAGACACGAGCTGTGCAATTTGTGTTCTGGACACCTCTTCTGCCTGTTCTTCTACTATCTCAGGTACACCAAAGGTGTAAGGAATGAATACTCATATATATTTTCATTTTGCTTGCTTGCCTAACTTACTCCAGAGCATGGAAAAACATTAGTGGGGAAGGTGGTGGTGTGTTTATGCAGGAAGAGCTTTAGGAGGAGGGGAACTAAGAGGCCTACTGTTCACCATTGCAAACAGGGATGCTGCTTGTGCATTGTGCAACTGGGTATTTCTTGCATCTGTAGGGACGAGGAAAAGTTTTACTGCTCAACAACTGAGCTCCTTGGGAGAGAACTTGTCTGCAGGGATTAATTATGATTTTAAACTGTAGTAAGAATTAAAGTTGATAGGTTCATTTTCATTGTACATATATATATATGTATGTATATGTATATGTGTATATATATATATATATATATATATATATATATATATGAGGTTTTTTAAATTACGAAGTGGCAAAAAAAAAAAAAAAAAACAAACCCCCCAATCATCAAAAAGGGCACTGGACAAACACAGGAAGTAAGCATCTATATGTTTTGCCCCTTTCTGCCCCCTCAGAGAGTACTCCCAGAGGCATGTGTCAAGGCATTCTCAAAGCTAGGCTTTAGAATATTTCTGAACTGTATTGTACATTAGTCTCTGCATCTATAAATTGACTCTGGGGTCATTTAGGGGATAACTTAGCTTTAAATACAGGGTTGCACTAATATGTCTGTTGGCTCTCACTCATCCATTTGAATTGGCTGAAATCCAGCTGGAATAGAAGAGAGTTGTTTAAGACACCCATTCTTCATGATGTTACATTATCATATCTTGTCTTGCACTTCCCAAAGAAAAGGCTAGAGCGGGCTTGCTTCCCGTGGTGGGGAAGTGGCCTTATATGAGAATATAATGTGTAGGGCAAGAGTATGGCCCAAACTCTGCCCCAAAGAAAATACAGATGCAAAGTAAATAGTGATTTTTATGAATGCTGCTCAGTCACACGTAGCACTTAATGTCAAACTGCTATGCCAGTTTATTTTTATGAGTCATTTAGTGGAAACATATACTTATCTCCATTTTAAAGATATGAAAGAGAAAGTAATTTGCTAACAACAGTTTTGGGTTATTTGCAGGGCCAAAGATAAGAAATAAAGAGCAAATCTATTTTGTCCCATAAATAACTCCAACTTTCAGATGTCTCTTGTACTCTCTGAATCTATAAAGGAATTTCCTTATGGCCAGAAGAATGATTAGGTTTTTTTTGTAGTCTGTCTGTAAGATGAACAGGACACCTACTTTTATCAGTTTTCACAGTGAGTAAAAAAACTTTCAGAATGTTTGCCAGCTAAGTTATCTTGCGTGGCAGAGCCTAATCCTGAAAAGATTTTAGTTTGAATGTTTTAGGGTTTTTAAACATACATATAGCGAAAAAAAATTTGTACAATTGCTCATTCATTTATTTAAACAGAGAGAAAAACTGTGTTCATGGAGGTTCTGGGCTGGACTCTTGTTTTTAATTGTAGATTCCAGTGGTTCAGGCATCTGTATAACAGGCTTGTCTGTGCTATACTGCAGAGAAACCTTCCTCTTTGACCTACTGGGTGTTTCTTTTCTGAGGGAGGAAAGGAATTCTTTCCATGTTAAAGGAGTTCAGTCTCCTCCTGTCACTGATTGCCTCTGTTGCTTAGTTGAGCCCAATTATATGCAATGGCTTTTCAAGGGTTCAGCTGTGAAGAAGGCATGTATGCAAACGATATCAATAAAATAACAGGATTTGCATACACAGGAGCAGAACACATGCTACTGCTTTGAAGATTTACTGTATGAGGTATACTTAATGTTTGGTAGGACAGCTGTTGATACTGCCACTTTTATATTGCTCCTGTTTAGTTCTCCTGGCTGCCATAGGCAGAGGCAAAAGAAAAAGACAGTGCTAGCTGTTCATGCAGGAGTAATAACCGCTCTTAACAGTAGAAGAGTAATTACCTTTGTCTGGTTTCTCCCTTTCGAAAATCTAATGAAAGAGAGACCATTGGCTAGATAGCTGATAGATACAGAAATCCTCTTGCTTTTACTAAATATGTGTCTTGTTATGTAAGACATCCTTTGCTCACTGAGTTGAACTGCTCAGTTCAAGCTGAACTCACATCTTAATTTTGAAAAAAATCCATTACTGATGGGTAGATTTCCTGAGCACATTTGACAGTTTTCAAGCTAGTGGTATTTGGCAAGGCCTTTTAAAGTTATAGGAGATTTAAAGCTTAAGAGATTCCATAGCAGTGGGTTCAGATGCGATCCCTCTCTCCCAGCTTCTGCTCTGGGTAACAGTGACAGGAGCTGTCTGTACACCAGAAGGAACAGTTTAGGAGGAGTGGCTGCATTTGGCAATAGAAGCCCCCGTTAGCAGCCGGAAGCATTGGTGCTGAAAAGCAATCGCTGGTGTCAAGAACGTTCCTGGCTAAGCACTGCAGCTGGTGGCAATAAATAGCATTCTAATAAAGGAGGATGTTCAACCCGTGACATAAGCGAATACTGTTTCAACCACAAAAAGTAATTTATGGGGCTGCATACGTCTGAAATGGATTTTTTCTGATACATTTTAAAATAAAAATGTGAAGATTTCAATGGAGGGAAAGATCTGCATTTTAAATCAAAATGAAATTGAAAGATCAATAAAAAGAGTACTGCTTTTTTAAGTACGCAATGATACATAACATCTTAAGGATGTGCACTGTCACAAAGCACAATTACCTCCATTCCTAAAAATGAAAGATGCTGTTTTCTGACTGTGAATGTTCTCTATATTGCATCAAACCTAATAACTTCCCATGTCAGTGATAATCCTCCCAAACATTTAGACAGAACCATCATCATCTTCTCATAAGAATGCCAAAATGATCACGCAGAAAGTAGCAAATAACAATATGTTCATATTGCATAAACATAATCCCTGAAAAAAAATCAGCTCCAGCCTGCTCCATGAGGAGCAAAAGGAGTGGTAGTAAAGTCATTAGACTCATTGGGCCTGTTACTGTTGAGTCCACTACAGCAAACAACTTATTAGTTTTGACATAACCAGTGGTTTATTTGAACATATGTTTTGCTCTTTGGTATAAATTCCATTCGTGCCACATGTGACTTCTCTTACATAATTACTGTGAAACATAGCAATGTTACATATTGTATCATCTCTCACTGGGATGAGCTGTGTGGATGTGGTATCAGGAAAAACTGTCCTTTAAATTTATTACTGCTGGCTAGTTTGGGATGCTTCTGGGGTGCATGGAAGAAAGGGTAGTTTTGTTTTTAGGTGAGCTTAGGCTGTCAGCTTAAATGAGTGGATAGGTTATTTTGAAAGACATTGTATACAGCAGCTCGTTTTGAATCACACAGGTTGTGTGTGCAAGCACATAAAATGAGAAACTGGTTAGATGTTACTGTCAAAATGCTTTGTATTGGACTGTAAAGCATAGTGTACACATTGGAAATTCCTTGAGAAAGCATATCTTTTGTATTATTCTTTCACACGTGTTTATTAATTCTCTAGTTTCATTTTAGGTAGAAACAGGCCTGCCTATTTTAAGAGATGGCTGATACCCATTTATCAGCCATACAGCTCTGTACTCACGTTGATTCCCATCCCAGCCCCTTCTCCCTTCCCCTGTAAAGGGTTTCTGCTGTCATTTAGGAGTTAAAGAGCCAGATTCTCAGCTGGTGCACATCAGCACTGCTGTCCTGAAATAAATAGGCATAACTTCACTGGAGTCACTGAAACTTAAGCTCAGACTCGTGGGTTTTACTGTCCTTGAGTGCAGTGTTTTAGGGCTGTGATATACACTTCTGTGATACTTTGTTATGGTATAAACAAACACTATGCTTCTGATTTGAATTATAATCTCATTCACCCAGAAACCAATAGAGCTTTGCTTATTTATCCCAGCTGAGAAGATAGCCCAAAGGCTTTTCATGTTGTATGATACAGTCATGGGCTGTGATTCCTACAGCACCCCCTCACCCCCCCGTATAAACAAGGAGGCGACCCCACTACTGCTGGTGTAATTACTTAGATGTGAAACAGTTGCTCTAAGAATTCTGGATTTAAATCAGTGCCACAATGTTTATTCCGCAGTGATGTGCCCGCTAAGGCTTTAGTCAGTTTAGAAAGAAAGCAAGAGTCTGAACAGGTACTGGTATGAAAAGCTGGGCAGAAATTTGGGAGTAATTAAAGGATGGAACACCTACCAAAAATGTTGAATGGAGTATTTTCTGTAAACTGTGTGTGCAGCCACAACACTTTGATTCTGAGTAGCATTTAAACTTGGGATGGAATCCAGCTGCAAAGCCTTGGTCTAGATCGGAATTCCCACAAGTTCAAGGTTGTTGTGATCAGTGGAGTTTATTTGGTTCCATACCTAACTGCAGAAATTTTAAGGTAACTTCAATCAGATGTTCTTGGGATCTACTGGGATAACAGTGCAATAAAAGCTGAAATTAAACATACCTGGTTTTGTGTCAGGATTTTATTAGTATTCCGGTTTCAGGTTAAAATAGTGCACTTGTGACGTCAGCCTACGTTAATAAATTAAAGCAGGGGAGTTTGTAAATTATTTTATATCACGGTTTACACATTTTTCCAAAGCAAAAGAAGTACAGAAAGTTTATCTGAATTCTCTAGGCAGTACATGTGGTGAACATTAGTTTTCACTTTCTTCCTTACTTTTGTTTTAGGTTGACTAAAGCTTTCTTTTTCTTCATAAATACTGTACTGGAAAGTGAAGATATCTTGCACATGTGTTCAACATCAGGGATAGAAACACCAATGATAAAAGGACCTTCCTTAGGTGCAGGGTATAGTAGCAAGGAAATGTAACTGTGTGCATTCAGAACTTCACAGTAGTATATTCTTTCCATCATATCAAATCATATCAAATGAAGGAACATGGCCTGGCAAGAATTGAGAACTGGAGAAAGAAAAGAATGCAGTATTTACTTAAATTCAAAAAAACCCCTCAAAACAAAGAACCCAGTTACTCCTTCTATGTTTAGCCCATAACCTGTCATTCAGTATAATGTCTCGATCAAAATCAGATATAGGAATGCAAGAGATATCAGTTGCTGCAATTTTTGTCAAAAAGAAAAAAAAAAAATCAGTGATACCCCTGTTCTCCTTTGTTACCTGTTTCCTTCAGTTCAGCCAAGTTGGCAATTATCTAGAGAGTGTCTGCAGTGATAATTCTTATAGAAACTCCAGCTCATGTTTTTGGCTGATGAGAAGGCATTGATAAGAAAATGCCAGGTAAAGGAGAGAGAGCTGAGAGGAAAATGCTTAGAGGCCTGAGGTTTGTGAGTGCTGTATTCCTCTGGCACAGCTGGAACACCCTGCTGAATGCTGTGGGTTAGTCTCACATTGCCTGGTTATTCATGGGAAGCTGCCTCCTGCCTGGAGGTCTTTGGTGCTTTGGAAAAGCATCTTTACTCAGGGCAGAGAAGTGGGGAAACAAAGCAATTTCTAAAGCGATGAGAGCCCACATGTAAACATAATCCAGAACTCTCATAATACTTTCATAATGAGCAGGATGGCTTCTGTGAGCTCTGGCTTTTAGGCAGCATGTCAGCTGGGGGTGGGTGGTTGCTGAAGGAAGCTTGAAAATTCAGGTGTCTAAACCAGCTAATTGCAATTAACCTGGTATAATGTTCTTACCGAACTGGCTGTGCTGTTCTGGCTATTATTATATCAGTTATTTTCAGAACTTTCAAGTACAGAGGTCAGACTAGAGGTGATCTCTGACCAAGCAAGGGTGTCTCTAAGCAGCTGAAGAACACACTTTGGAGGAGCTGATTTACCCCAAGATGGTGTTTGTCCCACTAGAACCCAAACACCTGCTACATAGGTCTGCACAATTCCAATCTGATACTTCCCTGTGATCTAATCCCACTTTGATCATCAGTTCTTAAGAACTGAAACTCATCGCTTTTTCTCTGCTGCCTTCTTCTGACTTAAATATTTGCAGATTACATTTATGCTTTGCAGCATAAAAGCCTGTCACTTGGAGCACTCGGCTTTTCCCATTTCTCCTATTCTGCCCTGCTCTGTAGCTGCACTGGCTTTTGTGGTGTTAGACCTGTTTATAGCTGTGGAATGGAACAAATGGGATCCACACATTTTTAGAGCCTTTAAATAATACGCACAGATGCAGCAACAACTTAAGTGGCTTCCTCTTCACCTTCCTCAGTCAAGTTCAAAAATGACAGCATTAATAGCACAAAAATCAAGAAAGAAAAAAAGCCACATGAAGCACTCTGGCACTCATTTTGGTTTTCTGCTCTTTCTTCAAGTTAACTCAAAGAAAAGGCAATTACTCTTTTAAATGTGTCTTACAGGTGTGGCAGCACTCAATCTTTTTCTGTGTGTCCTCCTTAAGGGAAGAAGACGAATACGTCTTTCTAAAGAAATCTGAAGTGACCATATTTACTGATCTTTTGAAGACTGAAACAGTGAGGCTACATTTTGCTTAGCATTTTTAAATGAAATTTAACTATGAATTACTTCTGTTATGTCCTTTTTTTTCATGTCCCTTCAAGTGATTTTCTGTTTCTTGTTTGCAATTTAGTAGGATGGAATAGGGATCTTGAGCTTGTTGGACAGAAGATTGTATCTTTAAGAACCCAGACTTCAGAGGAATTGCCAAATCTTACATCAAATAGGAGACTTGCAGAAAGAGCATTAAAAAAATATTTAAACTAAGTGATTAATTTCTTACCATCTGGAAAAACCACTATCAGCAACAAAAGCAACTTGAAAATTCAAATGCCATAATAGGCTTAGTGCTTCTATACAGAATATTATACTGCTTGTAAGAGCAGTCCTGACCAGCCTTTCAAACACATCAAAAGAGACAGTCCTATACATAATGGGAAATCTCTGTATTATGATTGATGTTCAAGATTTATGATGCTATAAACTATTGGTTATGCTGTTATGACAATGGAAGAATTAATGAATGAGACAGATTTGCCTGCAGTGATGAACTATATCATATAGAAACATTAATAAAGATAAAACATTTGGAAATTCTTTAAGAAAAATAACATTTTTGCTCTTTTCTCAAGGAAAAAACCGAAGCCAGAAACATGACAGATTTCATCAAGAGAGCTGTTCACAGATTAAAAGCAGGTCTGATTTTTGTTTTGCCGTGCTAGACTTCACTTCTCAAACCACAGAAGAGTGAGGCGAATGTTTTCAAGCTTATAGTGTTGTTTGTTTTGTTTTTCTTCCTTACACAGTGAATATTGTCTTCCTGCTAATTCTGTTATACCATACAAGACTTGTTTGCGTCTCAGTTGGGTTCTTCTGTTCAGCCTTCTGGTGCACTCAGAAAGTGCCACAGAGGATCCACTCTGATCTTAATGTCTGTGTTAAAGCAGCAAGGTCTGCTCCTGTAAAGAGCTCTGGTGATAAACCAGGGCATTGGGGTGATAAACCAGGACATTGGGGTGTTCAGCACCACACAGGATCCACAGCTGATACAGGTGGGAAAGCTGCAGAGAAATGCACAAAACAGTAGGGGCTGAAGCTCAATCTGATCCTTTGATTACTGCAGGACATGGGCTGGTCTGTGAAAGGGTACTTCTGTCCACAATATCTGTCATGGAGAGCTACTCAATGCAAAACTTGGAAGGTCCCATTTCTGTGTACCTAAATGCCTTCATAAGCATCATTTTTGATGCGCATGACACTTCCCGCATGAACTTTATGAACTTAGGCTATAGCAAATCACTAGATTATTTACCGCTTGATTTGAACACAAAAATAGCTGACAAGGAATTACAGAGAAATATTGGTTTAAAAGTTAACATCCCAGAAGGGCGTGAACTTGGAAGTGTGAAATTGTATATATTTGGCATCAGTTAAAAAGGCACGGCCAGAAGACTGAAGCAAGAACATGAAAGTCCATCTTTAACCAGTGAAAATTCAATACTGGTGTTAAGGATATTTCTTATCTATCTTTCTCTCATATTTTTTAGATGCTCCTTTTGTGCTAAGCACCTTCAGAGGCTTATAAACCAGTTTAGCTGGGCTGTGCCATTGAAGAAGACTATAGAAAATGAATGTCCTGCTGAGAGTTAGAGAGATTATTAGATAACTCAAACTCTCTATTGCGTCTTTCTACATGATTTTTATATTGTAAAAATATAGTGGTTATGCAAACATTTGATCAGAAACATTAAGTAGCTGAGCATGCAAGAAATGTTTCTCTATACTGCCAGAGGGAGAAGAAGTCAGTCTTATTTGTCCTCTGTTTTATTAGCTTTTATCTTGGGTTTCTGCTATTCTAATCTTAAAGGTGGGATCTAAAAGGAAAAAATTCAGATGCCTAAACTTGGAACACCACTCCTGCAAATCCTAATGCCAGCATTTCATTTCCCAGGACAAACCAAGACCTCAGATATTGACCTAGAATTCCCCACAAGCCTGAAGTTCCGCTGCCCCCTGTGCCCTGGAGCACCTTGGTTGTACACCACCACCTTGTCACCTTGTTCTGGCTTTTTTCCTGGCTAGGATCCAGAAGTTAGAGCAACTTCCCTGTTGGGTTCCAACTGCATGTTAATCTAAAAGCAAACCTACATATGGTAAGTCAATCAATCTCTACTTGAAGTGCAGTGATAGGAATTTTTTTCTTTATAGAACACATATGGGAAGAGAAAGAGTCCTTGTGGTCCCTCTCATATACAATTGCATTTTGATAAGTGAATTAATATGTATTTAGTTTTCTCCTTTGTATGAAGGATAGGTTTAGACTGACTGAAGACATATCCAAAATAGCATTGTGATGTTGTTCCCAACATTCTTGTTCCCACTTTCTGGCCCACAAAACGTGAGTTTTTCCTGCATGAGAATGACTCTGACAGATCAGAGTGGAGACTGCTAACTATGCCCACAGGTTTGGACTCCCACTCGTGATCCCAAGAAGGTGCTGTAACCACCTACCTTTCCACAAAAACGTACTGAGAGAGGAGGGCTCTGTGTCTTCTGTGCTCTTGGAGGAATTGTCTACATCTCTTTATTGTGAAAGCAGTTGTAGGCACTAACATTTAAGACTTTGGATTGTAAGTAGGTGGGAACACCACTTAGTCCTTTACAGAGACTCCTATTTCAGGGAGAAAAAAAGATTTGCAAATAACTTTCCCCAGCTTGTTCCTGCTGGAGTCAGTGTGTTGGCCTTTATGTGGCTGTTCAGACAGGAGGTGGTTTAAAATGCACCTGCTCAGGTGGTAGTTCCTTTAGTGAATGGCATAGGGAGCTGGGGCCCCTAAACAAGGGGTTATAATGTCTTTGCAAAGTTAAGCCACACAACACAAGGTTGCTGCATCTGCTTGCTGCTTGTCTCAGCTCAGCAGCATTTCATACTTTGGACTTCATAGTTTGCAGAGTTGGTAAAACCTGCTTTATGTTCCAATATGCATCACTGACTAAAGCTCTTTCTGTTGGGAACCACTCCAAATGCTCTGCTAACAGTAAACATCACACTGAGATTCTGTCTTACTATCTACTGTATTTCCTGCGAAATAACACTTTGGATTAAAAAAAAAAATCAGCTTTATACCATAAAAAATCAGATATACAACTGAGTTGCTTCTCCTTGATTGAAAGCATTCATGTAACTGTCTGTTTCCATGATAAAAGTAAATACAAATACAGCTGCATTTAATTTCAAATTGAAGTCTTATAAAGCTGAACAGGGATTTTCAAGAGCATTTGGAAACTGACTTAAGTGAGATTCCTCTGAAATAATTGGCAAGTGATGCCTAGAGGCAATGAGTTAAGTTGCCGCTGATTGCACTAGCAAAATCCCACTCAAGATTTCTTAATTAATCTCTTGGAAGGTATGGCAAAAAGGTGTCTCTTGTAGGCTGTAGTATATGGATTGTCAAGTAGTGCTTAGAAACGGTAGTCCCTGTCATTCTAAATTAAGTGGTCAATATCCTCCCCTGAACATCAGTGGTAAGGCTAAATTACTTCTAAGAGATATGTCTAAGACTTTCCAGAGCTCAGATAAGCCTAAAACGTTGCTAATTTCTGCTGCTAACAGCACTGAGTTGCATGGGGCAACCAAAAATACAAGTGTGTGTTGATTTATTTGCAAAATCCTCTTCAGAGATAGCAACCTCACTTTGCCTTCAGTCAGTGTTCACAACAAGAATAAAAATACACTAAATATTTTGGTCTGTGCAGCGTAAGATTGCCTTTGAACACTATGTGGGAAACAAAACCAATTAAAAAAAATCCCAAACAAAATTTAAACAAAACCAAAAAACCCCACAAAACAACCAACCAACCAACCAACCAAAATAAATGCTGTTCCATGTACATGGAACTCAGAAGCTGAGGTACTGTCCATTGTGGGTTTTTTTTCCAGCTCTCTATTTGGTAATAAACTTAAACTTTTTGTCACTGGATTCAAGCAGTACTGTATTCTTCCTTTCATTAAATAAACAATGGCACACAGAGGTAGTTTTACCAGCTCAAAGATACCTCTTATTTCTTGACAAACCTGTGTACCCTCAGTGTGCTCATCTGCCATTCAGCAAACTTTGTGCCATTCAGATACTTCCAAAACTTACCAATATTCTTGTTGTAACTGAATCTCAGTATTTTTGGCAGAGGCCATATACAAACCAGAGGTATCTATTGGCTCTCTCTTCCTTCTTCCAGCACTGGCTCTTATATTGCATCTCACCAGAGTTTTAATAATTGTAGATCAGAAAACACATAAATGTTTCTTAAGTCACTGAAGGAATAATTTACAGCACAGAAGGAGATCTGGCTCCATAAGTTGAGAAGACAAAGAGAATTGAAGATGTTTTCTATAAAGGTATTATTCCAGTTGTGCAAATTAATGGAACTTTCCAAAGTGAGAAAATGTGGAAAGATTAAACAAACTGGACAATGAAACAATTATATAATAATATCTTCATTTTTAGCACATTAGCAAATTAATGCATTTAGCAAAGTATACCAGTCTCACAAACTGCCTCTCAATCTGGACCTGTGGTGCTGAGAGAAAGCACTGCAGCGATGAGGAGAGAGACAGTGAGAAATGAAGAGTACATCTGCAGACAATGAGAACGTGTTGTAAAACTGCTTTTAGACCTTAAGCTAGGTCAAGACTAATCCTATTGCTGATTCAGTTTTGTGGAGCCAGATAATGAAATGCTCTATATTGATCAAAACAGAGAGATAAAGTTTGGTTCTTCTGTCACAGGACCATCAAGGCATGAATTCAAACCTGGGATTTCATCCTTATGGTAGGTCCTTTCCTTTGTTTTCCTTTGCTCCTGATTGAATATGCCTCGCCAAGAATTCAGGAAAACACTTTTTGATATCTTTGAAGGAAATGGAGGCCAAGAAATCAGAAAATGCTTTGCTGTTTAGCTTTTAGTATTTATAAAACCAGGAAGCCATCACTTATGGGCTTGCCATCCAAGGGCTAAATAGACAGAGGAAGTCATGTTCTCACATTGTTAATAGATCAGTGGGAAGCACAAGAATACATTTCACTAGCTAACACATTTAAAGACATAACTTGTGTGCATGAGAGTTTTGATGTCTCACTGTTGTAAACATGGTGGCTACTATGCCCCTAAGAATATTATTTTTCTAAATCCTAGATTAAAAACACATGGAAAGGGAATAGGGGAGATTTAGGCAATTGAATCAGATGAGAGAAAACAGTGAAAACTGCATAAAGCAAAGAAAAATAGAAAACTTCATTACTGAAACTGGAAACCAGGAAAAAAAAAAGTTTCATAGACACTAGAAGAGTATGCTGGGAGAACACACTGGCTTTTGATTAAAGATGCCTTTTATTGAAAGCAATTTAGCAGAAGAAATTTTCCATGGGTTACAAGACACCTATGTACTGACCTAGCAAGGTGGGGCATCTTGAGAGTGTTTTCCAAAGCAGGACTGGGCAAAGAGCAGCTGTCACCTAAGTCTCTGATGGCAGCTTTCCTCCTGCTGTCCTTTAGAAGTTGCAGGTTGCCTCTCCTCAGAAGCAGCTGCTATAAAGTTCAGTCAGGCTTAGCACGGAGCAAGCAGTTTTGGAAGAAGAAACAGACAGACACAAGCAGTGTAGGAAGGAATAATGTAGAAAAGGTAACAAGGTTAGTATAGCACAATTTTTAAAGGAAAATGGAATTAGACCCAAAGTGTTATTAACACACAAAAGAAATCAAGAAAAAAAGCTTACAGGGTGAGTGTGAAGCAGCTTCATTAGTGAGAAATGTAAAGCAGTTCTGATCTAATTGTTTAAGCACAAGAACATATTTTTCTGCTTGGTGCACACAGTACTGGCTCTTTTGCCTACCTTGTGCCATAGCATGTACAGCTCAAAATGGACATTGTGTCAGTATCAGCAAAAGTCACTGTACTTTTAAAGGGTTGTCCCAGAAAGTAGGAATAAGACCGTAACACCTTCCATATGTTGGAAAACCCAGCATGCTAACATGCCAAGAAGCAGAAAGACCAAAAAGGCTGAATAAAATCCAGTCCCTGTGAAAGAATAAAAGAGTAAATGCTCAGCCATAGGCATGATGCTGCTGAACACAGATATCAGTAGATGACTGACTCTGATCTAGTCTAGTAATGGAGTGATACTGGGTAGGATAAGAAAAAAATCATCAGAAGACCCATAGCTCCCCCCAGGCATACCTGGGACAGAGATGGGTAAGCATGAGAAAAATCCAACAGAATTTGCTTCTGAGTCCTCATGGCAGAGCTCTGACAAACTGACCACTTTGTGTAAGTTCTTACGCCTGCGTAACTGAAGAATAGAGAAAGGTCTGCAGTTTGTAAGATGGGAACAGGCAAACTGAAAACTACACCCTGTAACAAGGGACACCATATCTTCCCTCTAAATACACTCTTCAATGTTACTTTTTCAGCTAACAGACATCTCATCTGGAGTGTAATTCAAATACCCTATTGTTTCCCAAATATCATATACTTTATTTTCTCCTTTGTCTTTAGTTAGTATCAGCTATGAGTAACTTATCTATCACTGGTCAAGGAGCATGAAACAGTTATGCAAAGCATAAATGGATAGGATTGTTTCAAGCCAAATACAGTATGAATTAGGCAAACGGAAGACAAAGGTAAATCTGTGACATTTAATATCTTGCATTCTTAGAACACATCTCCTTGTAATGCCAGAAAATGTTGCTGAGCTTCCAGGGTCTATGGGTTGCTGGAGCACAAATAACTCTTAATCTCTCCTCTGCCTTCAGCAAGGCTTACAGAGAAGCTGGGAAGAAAGGAAAGCACAGGTAAACAACTGTCAACTGGAGCCTCCAACTTTTTGGCAAGCCAGTACAAGCTTGTCAGTACAGCTGAGTAACTGGACTAGTACCAACAGAATCTTTTAAGATCAAGCCAGCTTGAGAACTGAGAATTTGGACCTTCATGGCAAATGTACACCTAAGCAAAAAAAGTTGTTGCTTCTGCATGTTCCATTTAGCAGACTCTTTCCTACTACTTAATTTGTTTAAGTAAACTTTTATTTCACAAACTGAGCAGTAAGCCACGTATCTTCTGACTACAAAGACTGTTAGAAGTTTTAAGAACATATCTATGATGGATATATCTTATTAGTCTATAGTTTATTGAAGACTTCAGATTACATATTCAAAACTTTGTGAATCAAATCAATAATTTATTTCCAAAGGGTGAGAATAAAATTCAAACTAAACAGAACACAGAAGTAGTTTGAAGTCAGCAAGTTAAAACTAAAAACAGACTAGCAAGTAGTATGTGCAAGAAGGAAAAGAATAATAGCACTAAAAAATTATGGACTTGTTATGAATCTGGATGTGGGCATTATAAAGGGTCCACCCTAAATAGGAGACACCAACTGTTCAATGAAGGAACGTATTTGCTGAAATTTTGTACATAATAGGTTTCTAAAATATAAGATGTGTAGAGTAACAAATACACTTGTAGCATTAAAAACTTTAATGGAAAAAATGCTGGAAGAGTTTGTGGTGTTTGGTTGAGCAAACAATATTCAAATACAGAAAAGGTCAGAAAAAGAAAGCAGATACCAGATTTACTCTCCATATGCATTTATAATTGGGTGAGATGTAACATGCTTATTACAGCAAAAAATGATTTCTGTAAGATTGGAAAATCTTTCTAACTAAATAAAGAAGGGTAGGGGAATGGATTCCCATAATCTTTCTAAGCATCTCCATCATTGCAGTTTTTTAAGACTAGATTAGACAGACATTTAAGCTGATCTGTATAGACAGTTGTGCCTCAGAGGAAGGATGAAACTGTATGTCTTGAGACTCAACTGTGCCTACTGTTTTTTTATGATGTGTAGCCAGAGTTTTTTTTCTAAGTGTATTTTATCATTTGTATGTAATGCAGTGCCAAACACATTAATATAAGGCTGCTTAAAGTGTGTATGGAAATAAACTAATCAAACTAATTTTTATGTTTTTCCACTCATTATAGAGCTATCATACTGAGGCAGAATACCAAATGGAGTGTGGCATGAATGCTTGCTATGGAAAAGCAAAAGAAAATTAAAAAGAAAAAAATTAATCCAATACATCCATTAGTAATGGAAGATGTTTTCTGTACAGTTTCAAGAGTTTCAAGGACCTTTCAGAATTTTTTTTCTCAGCACCCCTGAGGCACTTTGGGAGGAGAGACCACAACTATGCAGCTTCACACTGGACACAGAAGCCCCAGTATGTCCAGGTCAAGTTCTAAAAGCTGCTGGCTCTCAGGTCAAGGGCTGGGCCTGGACTCCTCCAGGTGTAGCTCATCTCCTCTCCCATGTCATGCTCTCTCAACAGCACTGTCACTTGCAGAAATGTCTCACTGCTCTCACCAACACTTAAACATAGGATACTACCTTCTACAACAGGAAAAAATGTTGATTTTCTGCCCTTTCCTGACAGCACACCCATATTGGGCAGCTATCTATCAAGAGATTTCTGTAAAAGAAAGGGTAGTTGGTATTTATTAATAGCAAAAAGAATGTTTGTGTATATTTGATTTATATTATCATCATATAAAAATACACATGAATTCAGATAAATATTTTAAAAGAAAACAATTGCATTCCTTTCATCTAGTGTCCTGCCTTCTCTCCTAAAACAGAGTTCCAGAGAGGTTTCATGTGTTGCATAGCCTGCTGAATCACAGTCATTGCTCTTTGCAAGAATCTCTCACTGACATTATAAAAGAATATATTATGCATTTGTGTCCTAATGCTAGTTATATACTCTGAAATCCTGAATTTGCATAGAATTTATAACCTTGATGTGGTGCTTGTTTAGATATTTTCAAAAATAATTACTTAATATTGTTTGACCAATTTACACTGCTTCAAGTTAACAGTGAATATTTGGACCATGCAAATAGGTGTTGTTGTGTAAATGAGTATTTCTCCATGTTTGTATTATTTTCCTTCGACAAGTCCTCAGAGGTAAATACATTATAGACCTGTCTACAGACAGCTGGGCATCAATATAAATCTGTTAAATGTCTGTATAAAAAAGAAGTGTCTGTCTGCTACTGCATAGATTCACTTTCTAAAAACCCTTAACTTTGCACTAATATGCCTTTAAGTGCCTTTTAATACTACACTTTGTGTATCAGTATTAAAAGCAACAGCAAAAGGTATTTATACAATATAGAGAACAACTCCTCCCCCCCACCCCCCCCGCCCCCAACTCTCTAATAATAATGACAATAACCTTAGCCAAGGATATTTCTCTATTTCTCTAAAATTAATAACTAGCTGGGGTTAACGGCCACTGGCTTCACCTTAGGCCCTCAATTAATCCCCGAACCTCAACTGTTATTAACTAATTGACTTAGTTTCATTTAATTTTAACATTTCAAAGTGATCTTCCTAAAATCACACTGACAGAGTAACGTGGTCTCTGTAGATATGCACTGACATGGTTTCAATACTGTTGCTCTGTTCTCCATACGCTTGCATTGACACTTCATTTTGTGTTGATATTGCAGTGCCACGTCTATGGATCTGTGCAGATGACATGCAATTGTTCACATTAGGTGAAAGCCTGGCCAGAAGTGAGGGCAGGTTGGCATCTTGTGCAGGAACATGATGCCAGCTGAGAGCTAGTAAGAATTACTGTTACAATTTTTAATAATTCTTAAGATTACAAGTATGATTTGTATGTTTGTAAATGGAAGAAGTATCAAATTTCACTTGAAATATTGCTGGCTTCCTTAAAAAAAAAACAAAAATGAAGGTGTTTTTACTTAGATCAACTTAAAAACTTAGCCTGAAAAATGCACCAAGTAATGTACTTTAAGAGCTTTTTTGATATTACCACTTCAGGCTTATTTGAGCCTGCAAAAAACCGATGTAAATCCTGTGTTCAAATATTGTCGTATCGACACAGGTAGCTGAAAAAGATGCAACTCTAAACCAAGAAATCCTCATAAAAACAGGGCATCAAAATATAGTCCTTTTATTATGTGGAAAAGTTTTTGAAAAGTCTTTTGAAGCTCTTTGATCCAGCTCTGGAATAATTTTGGTAGATTACTATTGTATGAAACCCATAATTTACAGAGGCTGACCTCAGCTGCTCTTTGTATAACAGCCATATATGAAACAATAGCAGGAAAGTAAAAAATACAAGGGGAACTAAAACTGTTCTGTTTATTATGTAGCTCATAATTACATCTTCCTTATTTAATCTTTTGGATCCTGGCATGTTTTTAGTAATACAGGTTCAATTAATATTTACTGTACACAGGAGAGTCAGTTTTGAGTAACGCATTTAGACTATCCAAACTTTGTGTAACTTGTGACCTTTCCTTAACCTAAGCAAAGTCTATTTTATACAGATCGTACTAGATAGACGGTTTCTCTATAAATGGTGAAGTTGCTGCCAAGCTCCCATTGTTAGCTAGTTCATTTTTCAACAGGCACACTTCAGGTTCCTATCACACCACTGTAAAGAGCAAGCCCTTGAGGTTTCTTCTTTTGTCAATGTAATAAAAAGGTTATTTCTGAATAACCTGTAAATCCACAACAAATGGCCCTTTGTGACTTAGAATAACATGATAGGAGGAATTTTTTATCGTTGTTTTTGCAAGCAGCCTCCTATTTTATTCTGTAATATTAAATCGATACTTGAGCAGCATTTGTTCTAATGTAATTTATCTCATCCTTAAAATAACAAACCTATGTTTCTGACAACTGTTACCCTAGCTCAGTATTCATCATCTAACAGCAGAAGATCCCCTTAGAAGAAGGTATCTATTGTAAGATCACATCCAAGGATGCAACACCAAGAATCAAGTTAAATTCTGTGTACTTTTTGTTGACCCTTAAGGAGTTGTTATCAACTCTGTTATTCTACCCTGTAGGATGTACAAGCTCTTGCCAGATCAACTATGATGTGGAAATGGGGAGAAAGCCATCTTTTCCAGTCTGAACCAAATAGAGCTTGGCACAGGATGAAAGCTAAACTTTACCTTCAACAGATCTTTTTGCAGAGGTACTGCACAAACAAGGCATGAACTCACAGGAAGCAAGGCTCCTTAATGAAATAGAGGCTTTAACAGCTGAATTCCTAGTATTTCCTTTGCCTTTTTTCCAGTAGCACAGAGGCACTAACTTGGTCCTTTGTACAACTGTACTTTCAATTGAGCATGTGATTGTTCTGCACTATGTGTGCTCTGTTTGGTGAATACTGCCAGCCTGCAGAAAAGATCTATGTTTCATACCAAGAGTATGAAGAGCATCACAATGGTTCCCCATTACAAAGCCATATGGAAATTTGAGAAAAATCTCCCTGGAATCTAGAGCTACTATTTAAATTAGAGTAAGAGCATAATTGCTTTAGATGGTTGGTCAGTTGAAATGTATACAGAAATGGAAACAGCACTCTTCAGAGGTAGTAACAGAAACAGAAGCAGGTGGTAGAAACATGGTAGAAAACTTTTCAGATAGGACACATAAGCAAATGGGAGGATATTGAATAAATAAAAGTGAAATGGTTAAAAAAGATGGAAGATTAAATGGGGAGGATCAGAAAATGGAAAAAAGACATTAATAGTATTTTGTAGTAGTCTAGACGGTGGAGAAATCCAAAAGCCAGTGACAGGAAAGAATGACTTTTTGAATGAGCAAATACAACAGAACAGGATGAAAACTATTAATGAACTATCAGTACTATTAACATAATGAGATAAGCACAGTAAGACATTTGGTCTCTTTTCTTTAGCTTTAGACAAAACTTTTTCTGAGTTGTCTTTAGGGAAAGATTATTAAACTCATACTAATAACGTGTCCCCAGAATATAGAAATGGTAAAACCTCCATTTTCTTCCTATACTACAGTGTGTGACCCACCATAGCGCTATTCCTCTTCTTCAAGGAAGTTTTGCTTCCCTACTCAATACAATTATATCAATTTCTAAAGCTCAGAACAAGCCATATAACAGTGGTTATAAGAGCAGATGCTTGCAAGTCTGTATATGCCAGTGTATATGCCATTCAGTTTTATGTTCACTTCTGTTTTCTGGCTTGGCATAATTCATTAGCACACTCTACAGAATACTCCATAAAACTGAATTTGGTTTTAATGTTAAGGTTCTAATGGCCACAACATTGTTTAAGAAAACCAAACCCAGAAAAAAACCACAAACAGCAGTTTGTGTGCCTCCTCTTTAATATTCAAGTTTATATTGACATCTGATAAACGGAGAAAATAGCCAAATGGGGTTTTTTTTTTGCAGTACACAAGTAGTAATAACAAAACAGACCTAATTTTTTTTGTTTTGCTTTCAGCATTTAAAGTAGAGACACAGCATAGCTTTTGTAGTGGCAAAGCTTTTTTGATAGCATGCAATGAAATTGGTGCCAGTATATAGATTTTGTGGCGAATTTCATCCTCATTCTAATACAGATTCTTTAAGAGGGCAATATATGAAGATGAGTTCAAAGCTCTGATTAAAGACAGCTGTACTGCTTTCCAACACGTTATATCACAGCATTAGGTGGAGGAATAAATAAACAAATATAAGCCTGAACTGACTTATCTGTGGGTCTCCACATAAATTTGTTTAATGTAAAAACAAATAAAGCAAAGGTTTGATGAAGGTTAGCAGAATTTTCAACATCTGTGCAGATAAATTTAATTTATTCAAAAAGAAAAAGCAGCATTAGTGTATCATGTAAAAGCTGATTTAAATGATTTCATACAACAGAAAGCATATGCAGTAGCTAAAAGAAATTCCATCTGCCTTTAAAACCCATTTCACTCAGACAACCATTATTTCTGAATTTTCTACTATGATAATGTTCAGTTATTTCTTCTTTTTTATTCTCTTCTTGATTTTACACATTAAATGTAGCTTGTGTGTATCAGCATCAGGCAGGTACATTCACAGATTGCTTCTGTGTATCTTTACGGGCAGATCCTTACAGCTGGTCAGGTAAAATAAGCTCAGCACTATACCTTAAATAGTTGAACGCAAATGAGTTTGAATATTTTTTAAAAATAAATCTCTTCACTATAGCACATTCAAACCCAAGAAAGAATCTCTATACAACAATAACTCACTATAGTGGAGCTATACTAGTTTATCTCTGCAGCAAGGGACAGAGTACTAGAAGATTGATATTTTTTCTTAAAAATGAAAGATTTGTCAAAATGATAAACTCCTCTCTGAAACTGAAAGTGTTAAGGTGAAAACTAAAAATAAAAACACTGCGTATGCATCTGAAAACTACAGCTGAAAAACTCCTGAATAAGAGTTTTGATATCCTGTCCACTCAAGGCAAGACTGAAAAAAGTCTGCATGTGATTTTTGAAAACATACAGGCACACAAAGTATCACTTCAATTAAAAAAGGGTGATGAATATGCAGTGTCATGTTTTAGAGACTCTTTCTGGAAAAGATCATCAACTTGTGCTCTAGAGAGCCTGTTATCAGACCTTTATTTCTACAACACAATCCATAGCTCTTCTCAGAAAATCTGAACATGATGAGCATACAAGCAAATCTCTCACTGACATTTTAAAATATTTTGTCCTTTCCTGAGTAATAGTTAGCAAAGAAAGGAGTATTGAAGTGTGTCAAGCCCAATAAGCCACTGTCATTAAAAAAGTCTGAGAGCACAAACCTGAGACCCAATCTTGCCCCTCTGAGTGGCGATGGGGATGGAAAAAGAAGAGACTGAACTCAAAACTGAGAAGGGCTAACAGCCACCTCAATGCACTTCTGATCTTGGTGGTTCTAACAAGAGGAAAACAAAGCTCTTAGAAGAAAACAAGTTCGCAGGAAACTTCTGTCCATTTGTGTGCTTGATTTGTCTTGTGGAACTGATCCAGTATGAAGAAGTGTTTTATCTCTTTTTTAATTCTCCTTGAATACCAGGATGGTAAACTCCTTCAGAAATGACTCACAGAGAAAGCTCCTGCATGTTGTTCTTTTGGACTTCAGTGTGCCAGAAATTTGCTACAGTACCTACAGGGGTAAAGACAGATTTCTTCCTCAGTCAGTTAAGAGAAAAATTCCTACGTATAGATTCCCTGGGGGTGAAGGAGAGAAAAAGACAAAACACAAGTTATTTTTGAGTCATTAAAATACCTACTAAACCTCCCCCACACTACCCCCAAACTTCACAGGCTTATATACATAAAACAAAACCAGTGTTCTTCACTTAACCCCCCTCAAAATCCTCTACCAATTTTTTAACTGTTAACTTGGAATACCATTGTTGATTTTAACCATCAGATAGTGACAAAACACATTCACCAATTATTATCTCAAAATCTGGCTATTTACTCTGTAACAGCCATGATCCTCTCTTCCCACCTGGGCTTTACCAGCTTTGCATTATTTTGTTTTAAGCCCCAAAACAACAGTCTTCACCAAATCTCCACATCACTGTAGGTGTTTTCGTCACATCGCTAGCACACAGCAAATTCATAAAAAGCACTTAATTTTATAGGTGACTCTGTAACCAGGGTAAGAACTCTAAGCCCCACCTTTCAGCCTCTGCATTTTTGTCTTTGTTTAGAATGCTTGAAGAAGCCATCCGGAAGGAAGAAAGATTATGAATATCTCGAAACTAGCTGTTTGACAGAGACAGAACTGCTGATAATGAGTGGGTTGTGTCTGTCTTTTTTGGCTGATCACAACAGAGGTCTGAAGCAAAACAGAAACTCTTGATATGTTTGTGTAAAGCAGCAGTAGCATAAGGGCGGGCAGCAGGAGTTCAACTGAAGTTCAGGGCAGATGCTGCCATTAGTTTACACTGCAGGAAAGTAAAATTGCTTCCGGATTTACCTCTTCCTCCCAACATCAGCGCTGAGCCATGCTGTGTCGCAGAGTCACAATGTCAGTAGGGAAGCAGTCTTTTAGCAGGATGCCACGCTCACGATGGCAGTCCAGCTCTTCAATAAATCCATACCAGTAGATGACTAATCCAGGGCCAAATCTATCAAACAAAAAAGAAAAATGAACTTACGTAACTGTGTTAGGGGAATTTCAACTTCCCACCTCTGCAATTCCAACACAAATTTGGTAATCTCACTGCAAAATTGGAGGGAATATTTAACCCCCATTTAATTTTCAAATTTTGAATGTGTAATTGATCTATGTCAATAGTACCTGATTCCATGAATAAAAATGCGATTTAGAGACTCAGAATCCACATCAGAGTTTCAGTTTTTTCTTTTGAATATTCTGCACGTCAGTAAAAAATATCTATGTATTAAATCCAAAATAACATTCAGTAACTCTGATATACAGAGAAACCTCTTTTGACATGCACCCTGCTCTTTTAGATTTGCGTGTGCAGACATTAAAGACTCAAGGATTTACACGTGTCCCAGTTCATTCAAATTGTAATACCATGAAGGTAACAATGAATCCTTAGAATATAATCTCTACAATGAGCCATAATTCAGGTAATTATTAGCATAAAGCACAATTCAGAAGAAACAGAAAGTTTGTGTTGTAATGGCTCTGAAATGTGCCTCAGGAATTCCTCAGATATTGCTAACTCTGACTGATCCCCACTAGGCAATCTCAGGAAGTAGCCCCATGGACTATTTTACCCATCAGGAAGTTCAGACCCTCAGGCCGGGTTCATAAAGAAGTAATCACTATCAATCACTGTGTACTGCGATATGTTTTGCACATCAGTTTCACGTTTTTCCTACTGAGAGCACTTAATTAAAGGGCAGCACTACTTCTGGTGTAGTGTTGCAGGAATTTTACAGTGGAATCATAAATTATGAATGTTGGGTTAGTAAAAGGATGTCTAAAAACAGAACTGCTTTCTGTAGTCTAACATTACAGCAGTCTGTACAACATTAGGCCAAAAAGCTTTTTCTTTCCTTGATTTATTATATGCTGTAGTGAACTTGCCAAAACCAACAGTGCAGGATGAGCTGTTAGGTACCGTCTGTACAAGAAAAAGTTCAACAGAATGTCATGTAATGGCTTATATGCAGATGTACTCAGGACTTAACCAATATGGTAGCCAATTTTTGTAAATGTTTAATTATAATAAATATATGCTAGGGGGAGGCATGGTAACGTAAATGTGCACTGGGCAGACAATACAAGCACACAAGGCCATGGGTAGTGCCAGACTGGCTTCATGAGGGTGGTTTCTTTCCAACAATGAGGAGAAAGCTCTATTTGATGAGGTCGTGTAATGGAATAGGCATCAAAGGAAGAAGAAACCCCTGTGGCTTCCTCCTGCAGTTTCAATTAGATGCGGTACTCTTTTGCCTGAAACTGCTGCAGAGCATTGTAACATTTTCATCTATGGCTACTACTCTTCAACCTCCAAGTGGCCAAAGCTCAGAAGCAGAGTAAATAACTCTCAGCAGAGATGAGGCCACACTGGCAAATATGCTTTTTGCAACTGAAAGGTGATACTTGAAGGCTGAAAGGTTAGAACTCTGACACATCTGGTTGTACTAGCTAACATATCCTAACACGTCTGGCAATAAATACAGTACAGACTAAAAAGTGGCTAATATGAAGGATGATGCTGTCTATACCCAATTCCTAATTTTGTCTGGCTGGCCAACAACTTCAGCTTCTCTGGACTTCTGTCCACTGTCCTTTGTTTAAGCTCCTGTGAGGCCAAAACATGCAGAACCTCACAGTACCTGCAAGCCCTGAGACCCAAGCAGGAGTGAGTGGCCAAAGCAAGTGAGGCCAAGGACTGATGCCCACAGGCTCTGGTGAGAGACAGCAGTTTGCTGATCCAGGAGGGGCCCCCACTTTTGCTACTTCACAGGCTGCGTATCTGTTCCCACATCAAGCAAAATATAGAAATGGGTAATTGGGTGGGGATGTACTTACATACTAACCAAAATTATTTTAAAAGCAAAAATCCCCAAAAGATAAGGAGCAGACCTTACATTTCTAATGGGCTATTTTGTGCAAGGCAGAAGGTATGAAATGTATGCAAGTTACTCATTATGAGCACATGTGCTCAGGTAAAATCCTGATGCTAATGAGCAGCTGCTCACCCAAGTTCTGAAGGGCTCATTCCGCTGTGTCGCAGTCTGAATCCCTCATCCACCATAAAATGCATGTGGTACTGTGCTTAAGTAATTTGTTTAGTTATTTTTTGAAACTGTAATTTTAAATAAAATTACTATTTTGAGACACCTCAAAAGGCTAATTTATGTCTTGTGAGCAAATCGCCTCAGCTCAAGCACAATTTTTGAAGTGCTTAAAAAATTATGTTCAGAAATACCAAATTTGATAATAAAACTATATACAAGAACATCTGCAGACTGTTAATGGCAGGAGCAAGTACATTTTTGGGAAGAAAACATCCATCCATCCTGCTTCTGACTGTGGTGTTACAAGCAAAACTGTTTGCCCTGTGCTGTCTAGGTTGCACTTTTTCAACTCTATTGTGTCATTCGTTCTATTATAGCTCTGTATCATAAAGCTCATGTGTATGATCACATAAAACCCCATGCCATACTTTTGTTTACTGCACTTAAGTGCAGTACTTAAGACCAAAATTAACTTGTTGGCACATTAGCATTTGCCACTGACTATCAGGAACTCCTGCTGCTAAGTGCTAATTTCTCTCTCATTAACGCCCAGAGTTGGCCAACCACAAACAAAGCCACTGGTTAATTACTGCTGCCTTAATTTGAAAAGACACTTAACCTTTTTGTGTAAGGGGATGAGATAGCAAAATGTAACCTGAAAGTAAGAACCATACTTCTTAATTTGACTCTTTCCCAAATGGAGATATGACACCCTGAGGAATGCAAGTCAGTGCTGTGAATTACAAAGTAGAGCTACAAATTTATTTCTTCTATTAGTTGTAACACTGAACAAGTTAAGTGACTGACTCGTTTACACAGGAGAATGAACTAATGCATGACAATAATAATAACTAATAACAATGACAGAATGCATACTTGGTATTTCTGTGGAAAGGGGATGCATTCAGTAGCTCTGAGGAGCACAGAAAAATTTGGAACGTACCAACTGGTTCTAAAACTGTATAGATACAAGATAGGCCAGGTTATCTTATTTCATATGAAAGACACACTGGAGAAAGGCTAAAATTGAAAATCAACCTTAGAATGTAACTAACCACTGGACTCCTATGGATTTTCTTCTTGCTTAGAAAGATTGTATAAATCCCAGAAAATATGTTTGTATTTCTTCTCCCCATCTTTAGTTCTTAGGTGTGAAAAGCTTAGGTGTGAAGGAACATGTCCAAAAGTTACACAAAATTGTAATTTTAGCTATTCCAATGAAAGTACTACTTGTAGAAGTTTACTTTTATTAGGGGATCCTTTTTAAAGCTGAAAAGAAACCCAAGTAACTAAGGTTTGGTTGATTCCATGCAGTAAAAATAGAATAAAGAGGAAATACAGAGGCAAGCTTCCTTCAGAACATAATAAACACAGCAAATGAAAGTCGTCCACACAGGTTGCATTAGTTTACTTAAAAATCAAGCAATACATAGGTAGCTACCATTACATAAATCCTGGTTTAGTCCATGTCCAGTTCTTACTTTGGAAGTTGTGACTGACTACAAGGCAGTCAAAGCCAACTCAGCTGCACTTGGTGTAAGAGTACCAAAAGTGCTAAAGGGCACACAAGCTTCTGATCCCAAGGCATGGCAAGAGGAGAGCAGCATTACAAAAGCCTGTGGATTGCTTTAGCCTAATTTAAGCTAGGTAGAGATGACTAAATTTAGTCTAAGTACTAAAGGTAGCACATGGTGTCTTTCAAAGAACCAACTGAAGCATGCGAGATAGAAAAATACGGTTTGAGTACAGTTAAATATAGTTGCAGTCTCAACAGGTTCTCTAGATAAAACTTGCATCTGACAATACTATTTGCTCTAAGTAAGTCAGGTTTGCACTAACTTCAGACTGTTTAGAGGAACTCTGTATTGGTTTAATCAGAAAGATTTTGAAAGAAAACCATAGCTGAAGTGGTTAATCCTGGGATTCTAACCACTGATAATCCTGGGACACTGAGTTTTGTCCCGGAAATCTTTTTCACAGAGATACACTGCAGAGACAGAAGGCAAAATTCAGATAACCCAAAGCCAAACAGTTCTTCGTCTTAAGAAAAAAAAATCCCAGCAACAACAACAAACTGAGGGATCACTTAAAAAAAAAAGGGAAAGAAAAAAACTAAGTAAAATATGAATCTAGGTTTAACTTGCCCTCCAGTTGAACCAGTTTTGTGCTAGAAGACAAAAAAGACTTTTATTTATTTATCAAAGTGCCTAGTAGGCTCACACATATTCTACTTCACTTCAAGAGAAACTACTTTCTAGTACTGTCTTTTCTTCTGGAATGTCTGTGTGAGGTCCATACCAGTTTCTAAGGATTTGCCTAGACATGTGGCTGTTGTGAGGTGATTTTTTCACCATCACAAAGCCTTGCATGTGGTTTTATGAAAAATGCATTTTCAACACAGTGCTTGATACTGAACAGAAATGTTAAAGAACTTGGAATTGTTTTTATATAAATGTTCACTTCATTTATTATTAGTCTATTTGCTATACATGTTCTATATGCATCTCAGCATAATGTAAATGATTTGAGTTCCAAAGGACTCTCATAAGAAAATGCTGGCACATGAACTATTATTTCTAATATGCATGCATTTAAACAAATATTTTATCAAATGGGTTCAGCCAATTATTCATGTTATGAAGGCACAACAGTCTACCTGGTTGGTGATTTAATTATGAAGGTTTTAAGGACTGCATTCTGGTCCCTCACTTTTCAATGTCAGCTAAAAAGCTGGCTTTGTCTCCTTGTTTTTATTTTTTAAATATGGAGCAAACCAGAGCATTACAGTTTGCATAGCACTACTTGTTTTCTGGTGCTTTCTGGGAAAGGAATTACAAAAGTTCACAAATAGATTATTACATTTTAAGTCAATTTAACATAATTCTTCAGAATCACAGTTATGAGTAAATAGGTTTTACTTGTAGTACTAATAAACCTTGAAGATAAAATAATTAACCCCCCCTATAATAATACACAGTAAATTTACTGTTTAAGGACACTCAGCTTTATTTTAGTGTACTTGTAGAAGCATCATTTGTATCAGCAGAAGAAATTTAGAAATTGGCAGAGCTAGGCTAGTAGGCAACAACTACAGACCACATTTTCGAATAAGGTCAGTTGGCATAAGTCAGCCAACTTCCTTATGTCTAGACCAGTTTACTACTGCTGATGACACAGCATTATATATCTTGGCAAACATTTAAGAGCCATTGCTCAGAAATGTACTTTGATTAGCAAGAAACTTTCCACTTAAACAGCTACTGCAGTCCTAATTCAGAATAGTTTGTAACAAGGGTTTTTTTTTTTTTCCTACTGTTTATTTACACAGAGTTTTAAAATCAAATGAAGAAAGGTACTTCTGTATGAAGACAGTGCATTTTAAAAACTCTGAATGCAACTTAAAGGTAACGGTGGGTGGGGTTGGATCATTCCTGTCAGTTTTCCAGTCTTCCACACAATTTTGTGATCCAGTGACACACACACACAGAGCACCTTATTCTTTGACTTCACTGAACTTCTGGTTGAAAGAAGTAAAAAAATTCAGTACTTAGCAAATCAAGTAACTGAATAATAATTTTTGCTTTAAGAATCTGATCCTTAACCTGTAATCCATTTGGCTGCCAATATTTTTGTGCCCAACTCCCTTAAGCTACTCCACACTGAATTCCTACACTAGCAAGTGCAAAAAAAAAAAAAAAAGTGCTTGCAAATGTGGCTCAAGAAAGTTTAACAAGTTCTGATCAAATACTTGCAAAGATAATAGGAAATTTGTCCAAGGCATTAACAAGTACTACGTCATGCCTCACACACAGATGCTAGCAGCATAATATATCTGAAGGATCCAGGCATGCAGCTCATGCTGCTTAAGGTAAAATTAAGTAAGTAAAACCTAATCTACTTTAAGCTTTGATGTTACCACAGTAGTTGGGAGAAGCCTTATTTTTACTGAAGATAAAGAAAAAATCACTCTACTAATATTTTGTGAGATTCCCATTTACAAAGAGGTTTTGGCTCAAAAGTGGGAACTTCTTTGGGCTGAGAAAGGTAGGCATTTCTATGAATGCCAGAAATTGATATTATATGCAGTTGATGAGGAAATTAGAGTTGTCAGGTGAAAAAAAGGTGGATGGAAACTAACATAAGGCCTTTTTCTCTACAGTTACACTTCATTCAGATGCGATTAAATCTTAATGAACTTTTTTAAACTAGTTATCTTTTTACCTCTGCAATGAGACTGTTAAAGCTTCAATCAAATAGTAGCATTTCATCAAGCTTATAATATGATTTAATTGCCTTTGGCATTCTGAAAAATAAAAACAAATTAAGTGATATTTATGTGGACATAAGGGGCATTTAAAATATTTTAAAATTTTCCATAGCACAGTTTTAAATGCATATTAATAGACTGCACCAGAAACTGTGCAAGTCACTGTCATTAAAATATTAAAAATACAATATAACTTTTAGCTGCATAATACATTTTTAATAAACAAACTGTCGAAACACATTCTTCACTTACATTTCTTCATTCAGATCTGAGTACTGTTCTCCAGGCAAATAAAGGATTTTTATAATCCTCAATGACAAGTTAGGCTTTTTTTTTAAATACAGTTCTCATGGAAATTAACTTTTAAAAACTATGATTAAATAACATTAAGGCTACAGTGATTTACAAGGATCAAGGCTTTCTAAGTGAAGACTGATGCAGTGAGTGAGAAAGAAAACACATACTGGCTTCAAGGCAGCTTGTCATTAAGAGGAGAGAGCCTTGAGTGAACTTTGAATTTCTCAGTTTCTGTTGGTTCATGTCCTAACATCTACGAAAATATACTCTTTTTTTGTTTGTTTTATTTATTAGCAGTATTCCAGATGCTCAATTCTGAAATGGTTGTGTGTACTTAACGTACAACATGTTTTTCGTTCAGTCTCAGCGTGTTCAAAATCAGGTAGATGCTTTCTTTGCATCAGATAGTAAAGTTTTGTGCTCTAAAGACACACTACAAGGTGACCCTATGCCTGCACTGCAGAATTGGGCTGATGTACTGAAAATCAACATGATACTCACATCAACATTTTAGAAAAGAGATTTTTTAACCCTTATACTGCTGGACTGTTTAATGGAAATAACGGCCACAGTTTTTTCAGAGAATCATAGAATGGTTTGGGTTGGAAGGCACCTTAAAGATAATCTAGTTTCAAGCCCCCTGCTGTAGGCAGGGATGCCATCCACTGAGGTCAGGTTGCTCAGGGCCCCAGCCACCCTAACCTTGAATACTCTTAGGGATAGGCCACTCACAACCTCTCTTGGCAACCTGTTCCACTGCCTCACCACCCTTTAATGCAGCCCGCAATGTCCTTGGCCTTCTGGGCTGCGAGTGGACACTGGTGGCTCTTTCTGGATCTAGGGGGGAATCACTTGGGTATGCATCTCAGAAAACAAGGCAGTTTGGCTGCCTGGGAAGATAGTGCCAGTATCTGGCTAAAAGAACGCTCCAGGTACGTTGTTTGGTAACTTGGGAGACAAATGCAATATTCTGAGAAATAAGGATTCTACATTAGTTAATAATTTCAATACAGGGCAAAGTGACCTCAAGTACCCTGGATGAGGGACATAACTAAGCAAAAGAAGCTCAACCAAAACCCCTAGAATCTGAAAGGCACAATTCTAGAAAAGCTTTCTACATCTTCTTCAGAAGCTTCAATATTTCCATTTTGGTGGAGAAAGTCTAATATTCTATTCTGTATTAGGTGTGGCATCATGTATTTGTCTTTCATAACTCAGGGTGAGCACACTGTTTTACTGTCTACTGTTTTGCAAGTCCATTAATGTGTTCCTGTTCAAAACAGCAACATTCTTCCAATCGTAAACATGCAATTTGAAGACTAGTTTACTAAAGCAGGGCTGCTCCTATTTTAAGTTGTGCTACTTGTATTTACCAGTTAATACATTGCAAGAATGGAGGTACTCTTTGAATAAGCAGGGAACAAAGATGGTTGCTTGCACTGCAGAACTATTCCACACACTGTTGCTGAAAGCGTCACTTTCTGATTAAATCCAGGGAAGGAATATTGCTTCTTGAGGTATTTTCTAAGGGAAACTGAGGTAGTTTCCCTTAGAAAACATTATGCCATTAGTTCACTCTCCAGAGACTGTTGATGCAAGGCCACTATTGTTTCATTATGCACATTTGAAGCTGTGGATCAGTGTTGAGAGGAGTTATTGCGGTTATTTCAAACATTTTCTTAAACTCACAGCAGCCTTCCCAAAGGAATGCTTGGCTGCAAACTACCTCTTATCCTGGGTGACAGAAAACATGAGAAAAGCCTTTGAGTACTGTAAGATTGAAGTCCAGGCAGCCACAAGTGCTGGTCAACTCATGTTGCCACTAGGTGATTAACAGTTGTTTATTTTTAGGGCTGAAAGTAACAGGCCATCTTAAGGCCAGTGCAAGATGATATCTGAATAATCTGTGAGTGCCTCATAGTTTGCAGCAATCCTTTCTTTCTGTGCAGCTCTTTATCTGGTGTCAGTGCTCACCAGAAAGACAGGATATGCCAAAAGTGCATTTAACTAAGGAGGCAGAATTGCTCTTACAGCATTAGATTTTTGTTTAAGAATTATTGTAAAACAGAACCAAACTAATCAGAAAAGTTCCTCAGTAAATTTTGATAGCAGAAATGTTGATAAATAAAGGCACTATATACCTGTGTGTTTAGTATTTGCAGAGCATAAATCTTGGAGCCAGCATTAAAGCTATCTCAAGATATTTTGAATAATTAGACAATTCTGTATCTTCAAATCCTCATACACAAATATGCAATAAAACAAACAATGTAACAGATGAATTAACAAATGGAGGACAGCTCCTCTGCGCTTCCAACTTCCCAGACCAGAGAATTAGAAGACCAGATAGTAAATCATACTGAGTATCTCCAGACAATGCTGCTTAGCAGTTAACTACCAAACAGACTATTGCCCATAATTGACAGCCAGAAGCATTTTACATGTGATGCTGTACTTAAATTTACTGTCTCTCAAAATGTAAGTCACCTATCTGTATTAAGCAGAGAATAGACGAAAAAGGAAGTGATATGTCTGCTGCCCATTACTGTGGCACCTGATGCCCACCCAGAAGGAAGGCAAACACCTCCTCTGACTTTGAATATTCTCACTGTCTTTAGATTTCACTAGCAAACTTTAATTGTGCCTGGCACACACTTATTTTTAATGCCTGAGGCTCCTCAGCTTGTCTCTCAGTTGATCCATATATCCAGCATCTGTTCAACGCAAACTGGTCCTGCCTCACTTCATATTTGAAAATAATTTGGGATTTAGTTGCTATTCAGAAAGGAGTCCATCCTGAGATACACAAGTCTTATGTATCACCTGCAAAATATTCAGTCTCCCAGAAGAGATATTTTCATGTGGTGAAAGCTGGAGACTGTTTCAGAGACTCCAGGAGACCAGCAAGACAATCTGTATGTAGTAAGTGTTACATTCATTATTAGGTGAAGTAAGTGCGTAACTGGGGATGAGGAAAGAAATCTACTTCTCTTTTCTGCCTTCTTTCTTCTTACTGATTTATACACCTACACACAGCTCTACTGCATGCATCTTCTGAAAAATTCATGCTATTTAGATTTCTTTACCAGTTATTTACTCCTTCTCAGTATATACCAATACTAAACCAAATTGCATTTCAGCTTTCGTTGCTTACTATGCACTGAGCTTTTCTGGGCTCACCAATAAGGTACAGAATTATGTTCAAAAGGAACACATAAAAATATACAATATAAGCGAGCCCAGAAGTAGAGAGAGTAAGAATCAGAAGAAAATCCTATCACTTGTGAAGTTTTAAAGCAATGGTAGATTAGTTGGGTTAACCAGTGACATATTACAATCCATGCCTGTTGAGAACTGAGGCAGAAGCCTGCAACACTATAAAATCACATAGTATTAACATTTTCCTTCATACAAATACATGTTGAAAACAGTGGAAGACAGATGAATTTGTCTTATTCTTATTCTTGTATTCTATCCCTTCCCTTCCCTTCCCTTCCCTTCCCTTCCCTTCCCTTCCCTTCCCTTCCCTTCCCTTCCCTTCCCTTCCCTTCCCTTCCCTTCCCTTCCCTTCCCTTCCCTTCCCTTCCCTTCCCTTCCCTTCCCTTCCCTTCCCTTCCCTTCCCTTCCCTTCCCTTCCCTTCCCTTCCCTTCCCTTCCCTTCCCTTCCCTTCCCTTCCCTTCCCTTCCCTTCCCTTCCCTTCCCCTTTTCCTCTTTTCCTCTTTTCCTCTTTTCCTCTTTTCCTCTTTTCCCTTCCCCTCCCCTTTCCCTTCCCCTTTTTCCTTTTTCCTCTCCTTTCTTTTCTTTGCCATGACACTGTTAAATTGCTAGATAAATGAACATTTTTGGTTGGCAGACACTAAGGGCATCAAAGACAGCACTAGCAGTCTCATTTTAAACAAAACAAGAAAAAGTGTGACCTATTGAGCTGCTAGTCCTGTCCAATTTCTGTTCCCTTTAAGACAAACCCAAAACTAACAGAAAATAAAAGTAACAAGAAGAAGAAAAATAAACACCACTTTTCCCTCCAAAGATAAATTAGGCTTGAGTAAGCAGCTTGAAACGTCATGAATAATGAGTTTTACCAACTTTTCTGAGACTTGGCTAACTTCCACCTAAGCACAGCCACTTTGTTGTTTTTTGGTTCTTACATTGCATAAAAGCTCAGAGTAAGTAAATTAAGTGATAAGATTAGTATCTGTTCTGACCAGCTGTCTCTCCCTTGTTAGCCAAAAATAGCAAGGTTTTTTGTTTCTTAAAGTGCTCATTTTCCAGTCTTGTCCTTATATTTGTGATTGCAATATCAAAAAACACCATGCATTCAAAACGTAAGGAAGGATAGCAGTTTAAAATAGTTCTTGAATTCCTCAGGAACCTCTCAAGAAAGCTGTCTCTCACAGAAATCCACTTGTCAGGAACAGCCATAATGCAGCTTAAGGAGAGGTGCTGACATAAGGTTTCCATCTGCTCCAACCTCAGTACAGATTACTGAATATGTTGAAGACACTTCAACTTGAACTGAGTAATGGAAGACCGATATAGACAATAAAAATATTCTTGTCAGTCCCCTCAGTTTATAGCACTCTTGCAAAAGAGGTGGAGGTCTTCCTGTCTGTTCAAGCTACACCATTATTAACTGGAAGGCATTAAAAAAACCCGACCAAACCCCAAAAACACACACACCAAAAAGAGGAAAATAGAGTCAATAAATAAGAGGGAAGAGAGAACAACTCCACCTCATTTAAGACTCAGTGAACATTTATGCAATTTCAACTACTTCCAACTTCTAGGATCTCTTCGTCATCAACTACTGACTTTTGCCAAAGATTTCAAAATGTCCTTCTGTACCTTTGAGGCATCATCTTTTTGTAAAAAATCAGTATCTTTACATTGCAGGCAACCTCACAGATTTGTGCATAGCAGATTAGTATACCTCAGTTAGATATTACATATTACTACACACCAATACAAATATACCCAGCAAGTCTGGCACCATTCTCCTGAAGGATGAGACGAATTCTCACTGGTATTTGGAGCTTTTCAGTACTAAGTCTTTATGAAGACTTACCCTGTGACAAAGTTATTTCCATCAAGGCTAAGTGATGCAAACTGATTATCACTTCAAATAGTGCAGAATATTCTGCCCTGGGTACAAAAACAAGCTGCCCAGTCATGAAAACCAGCTGCCCTAAAGTCCTTCCCTGCTCAGACGTACATGACATCAAGAGGTATAAACTGATGAAGATTTGCATGCATTTTTTTCCTTCAAGCCTCCCTGGGCCTAAAGCACTAGGATGAACTGCTAAATGAAAACTTGCACAGGTATTGCATTTTTGCTGAGGGCAAATAGGACTTCCAGTTTGAGGTCAGAATATCTCTGTTTCCACAGTTGCTAAATCCACATTTACATTTTTAAAAGCTATTTCTAAAGCCATACCAATAGATTAAACATTATTTTTAGTTAAGTTCAAAGAGAAGAAGTACAGCTTTGCCTGTTCTACCTGATTTCACTATGGCAACAGCAAAAAAAAGTAAATTCAGGAGATTAAGAAAACTATAATTCCAGCTGAACCAGCAAAAATAATAATTAGAAATTAATTTATAATTTCTTGATTACCTACAGGCACTTTTGAACCATTCTTCAATTAAAAAAAAATTAAGTCAGACCACATAGAAAATGAAGGAAACAGTATAAAACAGCTTCTCATTGCTTAAGTAATGTTTCCACTTTAATGTACTTATTTGCTCTCATTTGCTTAACACCACCAATGTTTAGTACTGCGCAAATTTATGGAAATCTGACTTTAAAGAGCTTTGTGGTACTGAGTGATTTTTTTAATTTTTGATATACTTAAACTGAAGTGCCTTGATGAGATTCTGGAATAAATGAAATAAAACTCAGTAGCATGTAATGATGTCTTGTGACATGCTGTGAGGTAATATAGGCACTAACATGTCATCACTGTGGGTAAAATAATCTGAATGCTTTAATTTTGGTTTACTTTGTACAGAAGTCTGTCCTATGACTATAAAAAACTATGGATAAAACCTGATAGATCTTTTTCCCCACAGGCATTTAAGACAATTGTGCAACTGCAGAATACCTTACTTATATATTGCAGGAGTTGCAAGATTTATGTTAGAGGAATCCAAACTGTGTTCCACTTTTCAAAAAACGAAACAAACCCAAACCAGATACTATATTTAGATTGCTACTGTGTAAATACATAATAATAATAATAATAAAAAAATCACAGAATGGGTCAGGTTGGAAGTGACCACAGTGAGCTATCTGGTCCACCCTCCCTGCTCAAGCAGGGTCACCCTAGAGCACATGGCACAGATTTATGTCCAGGAAGTTCTTGAATACCTTCAGTGAGAGAAACTCCACAACCCCTCTTGACAACCTGTTCCAGTGCTTAGTCACTCATACAGTAAAGTTCTTCCTCATGTTCAGGTAGAACTTTTCGTGACTCAGTTTCTGCCCATTGTGTCTTGTCCTGTTGCTTGGTACCTGGAAGAAGAGTCTGGATCCATCCTCTGACACCCTCCCTTCAGATACAGACATTGATGAAATCCCCTTTCAGTTGCCTCCTCTCAAGGCTGAACAGCCCCAGCTCCCTCAGCCTTTCCCCAGAAGGGATGCTCTCTTGCTGCCTTACACGGGACCTGCTCCAGGAGCTCCCTGTCTCTGTTACTGAGGAGCCCAGAACTGGACAGGGCACTCCAGGTCAGGCCTGACCAGGGCTGAGTGGAGGGGCAGGATCCCTTCTCTCGACCTGCTGCCAATGCTCTTCCTAATGCAGCCCAGGATCCCATTGTCCCTCTTGGCCACAAGGATCATGGCCAGCTTCCTGCTCCCAGGATCCCTAGGTCCTTCTCTGGAGAGCTCCTTTCCAGCAGGTCAGCCCCCAGCCTGTACTGGTACATGGGTTTATTTTTCCCTAGATTTAATTAAAAAAAATCTAATAAATCTAAATGAAAAATATTCTAATAAAAAAGCAGATGTGGGGACAGCAATGGAAGTTTTAAACTTTTGATATCACTGTCTGGAACCCATGACGAATCTAACAATATTTTTTGTCTTAAATAGTAAAGATTCAGAACCTAAACCAAAAGTTTTTTAGTAATTGCTTAAGTTACTCACTTTTTTCTTTTTTTACTGCAGGTAACGAATCTGACTTTTGTATGTGATCTGCAACTTAACAAGAACATGCTCAAAATACTGCTACAATTTGGTTCAAACCTACAAATAGATATAAAGGTTGCAATAAAGAAATTATATTTCCCTTTGCTTTTCCAGTGGAAGAAGCAATCTATCCATGGAACATTTGATCAGTAAAGGGATACAAAGCAATGCAGCTTAAAAAAGGGAAAAATAATAATATGAAGTGTTGGGAGAGAGATTTTCATTACAAATCTAGAAATACTGTATTTTCTTGAAAACTTGCTTAGTCCTCATCTGGAAACTGCAGCCAGGTCATTCAAGAAAGACATGCAATAGCCAGATATGGAGCAAGGCTACTGCACTCCCCAGGAAAAAAGAACAGTTGTTCATAGGAGAGACTAAATGAGTTTGGTCTTTCCAGCCTAGGAGAGTAAAGGCTGAGGACAAGCTTTTGTCCTCCACCAACACATCAGGGAGACTAATGTACTGGGTCTAGAAAAACCTTCCAGTGAGACCAGTGGGACCTTTAAATTATTTTCAAATTCCACTTGATATGTTTAACAAATAGGTTATAAGATATAGTGTTTATCACAGCTGGGGATTAGACAAAGTGACAAAACCTTACACTTTCCTGAATGCAGTACATAAAACTAGTAACACAAAATGCTCTCTCTAGCAAGCTGGAATTATATCACCACTGCTAACAAAATTAAACAGACTCAAATGTCTTTTCTCTGCATTAGGAAAAAAGACAAGTGTCTGTATAATGTGACATATATTTATAAAACAAGATCCCAGAAAGTCATCCAGAATGCAGGAAAAGAAAGAGTTTAAAAAACTCTAATACTAAAAGAAATCTCCTTTTGAAATGAACAATATGAATTTGAACCATGCTTATTTGCACACAGACACAGCTTAAGAATTTACTTTTCATGAATAATAATGGCTTGTCTGATTTTTATCAAAGTTAACACCTTCAAATTGCAAAGGTTCTCTACACTTGGAAGTTAAATACATAAAGACAGGCAAACTTTTCTAATTGAAGAAGTATTTGCAACTTTTCTGATTTCACTTCTTGCTTTTAAAACAAAAAGGAGTAGTGATAGTGATGTAGTGATGATTACCTCAAGCCCTTCTAGTTCAGTGTTATCCAGATTACTCCTGCCTAATCCTCAAACCTAAAGCAAAGAGAACAATCAAAGGTATGTTGAAAGAAATGAAACCACTACCAAACCTGAGAAATCTGTAATAGCTTCATTACTAGTTCCTCGTCCTAGTTTCCAGGGGAAAAAAAAATTTTCTTTAAGCAATACCCATGCCAATCACACACTTCATACACCCTGTTCCTCCCCTTTAAAAAAAGAAAATAAATTAATGAATTCTTCTCAAGGTCCTGGTTGTAAAGTACATAGTTCATAAAAGGTTCCTGGGACCAGGTAGCCATCGCATTATGTCTGTCCTACCTGGAGAAGTGAACTCATTGTGAATACTGCAGTTCATAAAGCACACAGTAAATCTAATGGTAAATAAAGGCATAAAATTCTCAATGGAGAGGTTGTGCCTGTAAACCAACTTCCTGGCAGAGGCAAAGTGTGACAGGTGGAGTGTAACGCAATCCCTGCCACCCCCAACAAGCTTGCCTGCAGTAAAAATAGCTGAGTAGGGCTGAACATTTTTTGCTTACAAATAGGACTAAATTTAACAGTAAAACTGAACAAAGCAATAGCAACAGAATCAAATGTGACAGCAAAAACCTCGTTTTATGCACACACTTTATTACTGTTCTTAACTTTGTGTTTGTATAGTGAGTGAATTTATGCTTCAGTGTGTCTAAAACTGAATTACAGAGATACAAAGAGCGGTAATTTTCTTTACAGTCACCTACCAACCAAATGAAAAAAACAAAGAGCAGCTATTCCTGAAGAACTGTACACTCAATTCCTTGATCTGTTCAGTCACTTACAGAACAAAAATTTATTGTAAGGATGAGCTATAAAGTGTCAGATATCAGATTCAAAGTATGAAGAAAGAACCATCTCTAACTACCTTCATATATTGCTTCTAAAAAGAATCTTCTTCATTACACTGTTTCTGGGATAATTAAAAAATAAGAGATATAAGATATCAAAGTGACATACTTTTACTGTAGATTTTCTCTTTGTAAAGATAAAAATGTAGAAAGATATGTGAAACAGAAGTGTGGTGTGAAACAAGTGGACAATAACTGAAATAAAGGTCCCAAATGCACTATTTTAGAAAAGCAGACCTAAACCATTATGCTCACTCATCATTACTTGGCACTTGCAAACAAAGGCTGATGATAATCCAACAGATACTAAATGATGGCACATATATTTTAACACAGTTTCAGAAATAAATTATCTAAGACAAATTGTGTAAGAAGCAAGCAACTATTTATCCTGATTTTGTATCCAGAGTCACTAAGGGTATCTTAGTGAAATAGTATGTATTTTAAAGATTTTTCCAAAAAACAAGAGAAACAAACTGAACAGTTTCAGTGTACTATTAGAGAAGTGAGTTTAAATATGAAGCTCTCAATTTACAATAAATATCTTTAATATTAAAATGGTTTTGAAAATCCTTTGCCTTTTGTTAATTTCAGGATTTCTGGATGAATCTGAAAAAATCAGTAATTCTGATGTTGGACCAACTTGTAGTTAAGTGGTCCATGCAGTTTTAAATTTTATGTACTTTAACCACTTTTATATTCACTAGACTCTAACAATTTTAAGAGATTGCATCAGGAAGACATCCTTGATAGTTTTAAGTTTTTTTCATTACTAAAATTAAAAAAAATTGATGAATGTTACGATTAAATGCCAATTTTAAGAACAGTACTTCAAAGTAGAGACCAAACTTGTTTTGGTATATTTCTATCTTACCACTCTATTTTAACAAGGTCATCTTTAAACACATCTTTTTGTTGTCTTGCCCATATTGTAGTTATTACAATGGAATCATATAATTGTCCAGGTTGGAAGGGACCTCAAAAGTCATCCACTTCCAACTCCCCTGCCATGGGCAGTAACACATTCCACTAGATCAGGCTGTAGCAAGCCCTCTCCAGACTGGCCTTGAACACTTCCAGGAGTAGGGTGTCCACAACTTCACTGGGCAACCCCTTCCAATGCCTCAGCACCCTCACAGCAATGAACTCTTTAATACCTAGGGTAAACCTACTCTCAGTTTGAAACAATTCTCTCTTGTAAAAAGTCCCTCTCCATCTTTCTTGTAGGCTCCTTTCAGGTACTGAAGGCTGCAATTAGGTCACCCTGAAGCCTTATCTTTTCCCGGCTGAACACTGCCCAATTCTCTCAGCTTTTCCTTACAGGAGATGTGCTCCACCCCTCTGATCACCTTCAAGGCTCGCTTCTGGACTCACTCCAGCAGGTCCTTGTCCTTCCTGTGCTGTCACCCAGAGCTGGATCAGCACTGCAGGTGGGCTCTCAGCAGAGCAGAGCAGAGGGGCAGAATCCCCTCCCTGGCCCTGCTGCCCACGCTGCTTTGGATGCAGCCCAGGACACGTTTGGCTCTCTGGGCTGGGAGTGCCCATGACTGGGTCATGTCCAGCCTCTCACTCAACAATGCTACCTTTAGAATAAGTGAGGGGTAAATATTTGGCTCTCAAGAATGGTCTTATGGGAAATGTGTATTATGTTTACTGTTATTTGATGATGAAATGTCAACAGACTAAAGTATTTCTTTAATAAACTACTCCATTCAACAAAAGTATCAATAGTTTGCCTGGTTTAAAATACAATTTCACTACAACACATTGAAAGAAATAATACTAATGTAAAAGCTATGCCATGTGCATTAGTCCAAATTAAAGCACAGCCTCCCAGCCCCTGGCACTGGGGTATTGCTAAGGTTTAACAAACCACAGCTACAAGGAAATTCAGAGAGTAGAATGAAAATCTTTATCACTTTGTGCCTAGATATAATTCACTGACTGTATTAAAGACTGGCCAATAACTCTGTCTTTGTAGGTTTAATATAAAACCATTAAAATAGATGGTATCTTAAAAAAAAAGTAAGTAAACATTAAGGATGTTGTGAATACATATATATATATATATATTTTACACAGAACTGTTTACATTATGTGACATTTTTTCACAACATGTGAGGGGTAAAATGGTTTTGATTACCCCGGTAAAACACAAATGAAGAAATACTGACTGTTCAGTCAGGAGTTGCAGGCATTGTACTGTATGATAGGGACCTTCCGAATACAACTGAAGAAAATGCACTTCATAAATAATGCTCTGCCCATTAAGGCAAAGACAGTCAACTGACACTTCACACGATGGAATATGAAAAAACAAGGTGGCCTGCACGATGACATGGAAATTGTTGCAATAGTTCAAAATGAAGAGAAAACATTAATGAACAAAAAGTTCTCTTTTCTCAATATAAAATACAGTTTAATAGTTTAGATTTTTCCTCCTGTTTTGAAGGATTCCATCTTGTTCATGATTCCCTTATACAAATGAAAGGCAAACAGATGTACTCAAATCTCTCATGACACTATAGCATCTCAAAGTTGTTTATTTTAATTTCTGGCATACATTATGATTCGTACTTAATGGATCCTCTGTTTTTATGCTGTTTTGATTATATCAGAATGTATCTTAGTCATTGATCAGCAACTCCATTTGTCTTTTATATCACAATTTGACATCAGTGCAAGAAATGGGATGAGATGCAAACAAAATTAAATAGAATTACTAAATAATAGTTGATCATGAATTATATTTGCGATGCATGACTTGTCAGAATTAGATTTAACAGTAGCTAATGAATGTTTCTTTGTACTTCCATAAATTTGATAGAAAAAAAGATTGCTTTTAAAGCTAGAAAAAATTTGCAATTACCAGCTGCTAATCACATCTGAGGATTATTGGTCTTTCTGATTAAGAAGCCAGGGATGACATTAGATTCCTCCTTATAGTTACTGTTCTCAGTGACTTGGTGATCTCAGATGGATCTTTAGTGAACAGCACTTCTACCAAGACCCTGTTGTAATGTTCTCAAAACCCAGCCTGGTCCCAGGGAGTTACTTTTCAGATGTTATTCCTTACCATACAGACATTAGAAAAGCAATGCAGAATGAGCTGTATCACTCATTACTTGGCTGAGCAAAATCTGGAAACTCACTCTATAACATTCGATTTGACATTACACTCAAAATGAAGAGTTTTAATGCAGAAGTTAACCCCCCAAAATAACTCAAATATTTTTTGATTTAGCAACATTAAAATTTAGTAATTTTAAACCAAAATAAAGAAATTTTTGAAGAAATTGTGCGGTTTAGTTTGATGAAAAATATTCCAGCATTAAATATCATTCCCCCTGATCCCCGTCCCCTTTATTTTAACATGTTGGCATGTGGTTAGACTCCTTTAACTCTAATGAAGTACTAAAAAAGAGCGCAGGAGGGGATATGATTCTCCAGAGCCAAAACAGCTATCCACATTACATACAGAGCATTGCAGGACTGCAGTTGTTGCTTTATTAAAAATTACAGGAGAGAAAATATTTCAAGTTCACTCAAATAATTGTGATATTCTCAGCTGGACTGAAGCAGACATTTCACTTTGACTTTTACAGTAGAAATGTTGAAACTTAGGAAAACTTTGTTGTCTGTCCAAAACTGCCCCCAACAGCCAACAAAAAAATTCCTCAACAAATATTCTGGAGTGACAAAGATTATTTTTAAGTAAAAGAAAGAAAAGTATTATAAGTTTCAAAGAAACAGGTCATTTTGATGTCCATTAGCCAAAAGGAATGTTCTGGCAGAAACGAACTTATCTCCACTGCGGTCTGATGAAGCTTTTCAGATTTTTAGTACTTGCTTATCTTTGTTAATACACTCAAGCATGCACATATCTTCTGAGAGTTCTGTTTTAACGGCTGAGCTTTAATGGGTCAGCTGACAGGATATGTTAAAAGACACCAAAAAATTAGTACCAAGTTTGATATCCATGAACAATGCTATCCACTTTTAGACTTCAAGAAGTGCAAGACTGATCCATACCTTAAAACAACTCAAATTAAAAATGTGAAAAATAGACAAGTCACTAAACCACTCACTCCACAACACCTCCAAATTGGAGGTAAGCTTCATAACAAATGAAAGACTTTCAGACAGACAACTTCAACTCAATACTTATTTTCCAGTTCTCTATCCTGTTTTTTAGCTTAAAAGTTGTTTATATATGAAAAGATTCCCAGGAAATAAAGTCAGAATAGCACTAACCTGATGATTTATATATTGCTGTGGCAACATAAAAACTCAGCACAGTTATAGATATGCTTACATATACATGAATAAATATGTATGTAGGTGGAAGGGAGTATGTTTATGATGGGATGCTCTAAACTAAAGTAATCTTGGCTAAATTTTGATTTTCTTCATGACAAGGCAAACATAGTGAGACATGAGTAACATTATAACCAACTCTGTAAACCGTCTCTGCTTTCTCATCCAAACAATTTACCTTCTGGACAATCCATGTTAAAAGAAACACGGTTTGTTTTTCCACTCCTGCACACCCCTTCCACTAAATTTAAAGTGTAAATTTATTAAATTGATTACAGAAAAGCATAAGAGTATAAATAGGATAAATAAGATAAATATGAGTAGTTTCGCTTTGCAGAGAGAAGTGTGACTGCTTTTCATTGTAGTTTCATGAGACTTACCTGAATTCCATGAGGGCAAATACATTTTTTTTTTTTTTAATTAGCTTCATTAGGAATTCAATACAACATTTAAAAGAAATGTGAATATTTGTCCAGGGCTACTTTTATATCTGTTTTGTAAACTGAACAGATCATACAAATTATTTTCAGTATAGGTGTGAATACTGCATATTCAGTATGTGCAGAATCAATATGAATATTGTAGGAGAACTTTTATTGCAGAACAAACTGATTTTGGCAAGACACTGAATTGTGTAAAAGAAGTTGTATATCTTCTGAATGACTGATTTTTAAGAACAAAACAATACAGAAAACACTGTTAAATTGGGTATTTTTGTAATACATTTATAACTTGGCAAAAAATCAACCACTCTTCACTACACTGAATTAAGTTCATTGCAAAATAGTTTTTGCTGTCACTAATCAGTTTGGAAAGTTTAGGAGTTTATTACTCTCCTGGCCAAAATTTTAAATTTGTTATTCTGATTCAGTCAATGATTCAAAACATTTTTTGTGTGCTATAACTCTCTTTAAGCTTAAAGAATTTTCTCCCAGCTGTTTACCCACTGATATACCTTGAGAAAACCAAAGTATTTTGCTCATATTTAGCCCATTTGCTCTTGGATACATGAGGACAAACCCAGCAAGATATATGGCAGACTCTTCGTTCTCTTCTGCTGGAAGTGCCTCATCACACAAAATGCTTAATTTAGAAGATAATACTTTAGTTGCTGTAAGGAGGAAAGTAAAAGATTGTTTAATATCTTCTATACCATATACACTTTAACAACGACCAGACCATGTACCTGAGTGCACTGTCCAAATGGTTCTTGAGCTCTGTCAGGCTGGTGCTGTGACCTCTTTCCTGGGGAGCCTGTCCCAGTGCCCAACCACCCTCTGGGTGAAGAACCTTTTTCTAACATCCAGCCTAAACGTCCTCTGATACATCTTCAGATTCCCTTAGTACTGTTACTGATCATGACAGAGCAGAGATCAGTGCCTGCCCCTCCTCTTCCCCTCACCAGGAAGTTGTAACTGCAGTGAGGTCTCCCCTCAGTCTCCTCCAGGCAGAACAGACCAAGTGATCTCAGCTGCCCCTCATACAGCTTCCTCTCTAGACCTTTCACCCTCAGCAGTATTAGCTTATGGAAGCCAATTTTTTTTTTTTTTTTTGTTACCATTTTAGCATTACATTTGTGTTTTGAAACTACATTGGATAGTCCCAGTTACAACGGCGAAGATCCACCATTTCTTCTGTGCTACAATGTTTTTTATACTCAGGTTTCATCTGGATGTGTTTTTCATAAAACAGGATTATTAATTTCCAGGATCCGGGAAGTTTCAAACTACTTCAATTTATTTAGAATGCAGTATATTAATTTCCATAACCACAATGTGACTAAACCTAAACATTTTGTCTGTTCTGCATTTTACTTGCTAACAATAAAATAATCACTTTCAGTTATAATAAATTAAATTCAAATTGACTTTGTAATGTACAATGAGACTGAAATAAGTGCTAAGACTAAACATCTACAAAGCATGTAATTAGTTTTAGGAAACAATGTTTTTAGGAAACATTATTTGCTCTGAATAACCCAACTGATTCAAAGTAATTCTACTTTGAAGCTTGAAGCCATCTGGCTATATCAAAGGGTTAATTTAAGCAGGAAAATAAATTTTTGACATATGACTAGATAACGTGAGACTCAGTAATAAAAAAATGCAAGTCTTTCTTCTGCTGTTTCTCTTCTATATTAATGAAACTTTTATGTTTGGTATTAAGTTGTCTCTTGATTTGTTCCATTACTGCTGTCAGGTTACTCTTCCACCCCCAGATATTGGAATACTGCTCTAAGATAACTGATTACTAGTGGGACCATAACAAGAACAATTTGCTTACACAGATATGGGTATAGTAGTCTGCTATGAAATACCCAGGCTAGAGCCAGGCCATGGAGCTGAAGTACACAGACTAAGAGCAAGTGAAGACCAGACTGAAAATGCTGCTACTTCTCAAAGCTGATTTTAAGAAATCAGGAGCACATGAACAGGAGTTTCTCCCTACCTCCCTACTTCTTTTTTGTTTCCAGGAAACATTAGTGTTCTTTTTCCTGTTTACAAACTCAGTTCTTTGAAAGAGAAACCAAACAGTATCTTTTCTGGTTCAATTTCATGAGTCTGAGTCTTTTCTTACTGACATCGCATTTCCATAGGAAGGAGATAAGAATGTTGCTAGTAATGAAAAAGACCTATGCCCTACATCAACCTTTTATGAAATTTGGCCTCTGTAGAAATTCCATTCCAGATACTTAGAGGGTAATGAGAGATAGTAATTGTTCACATTGGAGCTTTTATACTTATTTTTAAGTAGGAGAAGCAGCAGATATTATTCTTGCCCACTGAAGGTCCTCCTTATTGTTACCAGTGCACTTTAGTACATGGTAGAGAAATGTGGTCACACACTCCCATGTGCTAGCCAAGTCCCTCATACATAATTCGCACTCTTGATGTAGGGGCCTATGGAAATTTGAGTTCCCCTGATGTTTGCAACACAAAGTAGCATGCATGGAGTCAAAGGGCAGTAATAGGTTCTGTATTCAAGCTGCTCAATAACTTGTCAAGATTTACAGAACCAAACCATAGCCAGCAAAAGTCACTTAACGCTACTATTTAATAGAAACATTCCCAGGTAAAAGCAGTATGGAAAAACTTTCTGTGACCTACTGCTTTTACTACCCCTTGTAGACATTATACTACTTGTAAATTCTTTACTATAGGACACTCATAATGTTATTCCAGTTTTTTTATATCTACGTTATCTAGTGTTAGATCACATTTTGCCACTGTAATCTGTTTCAGCCAGTCCTGGCACTTGGAAGATCCTAATACAGATCTTAGTGACTACGGAACCTAGCTTCCTGCAGCTCACCTCAGTATCACACTGAGATCTTCTTGTTGCCTATACAGAAATTGTATAATCCTGCATTTACCATGTTCACAGTAGTTTGTTACCTGCCTGCTGCTTTCTCACAGCAAGAGCTGCAACTATTCAAATCAATCTGTAAATCTGGGATTAGCTTAGCTCTCGGGCGAGATGATCACACTTGTAACTGACAAAATATATCACTTATAAGCCCCAAATTCCAGCATGGAAGGAAAACCTTGAATCCAGATTGCAAGATGTGGAATCATGGACAACTTTTCTCCTGGCAAAGATGTGAACTAGTTTTCAAAACTCAGGTGATTAGGGTCCAATACAAATAACAGATAATAGGTAAACCCACAGTAGTAAGCTACTGTGTATTTTCTAATAAAAACCCCTATTGTAAATATTTTTCAGTTAATGATTTAGAATGAAAAAACAACTAGCATTCAAGCTAATTATAAATTACATCTTGGAATCTAGGTAAACAGAACAGATACAAGCAAAATCTTAGAACTGAACAGATAAGATAATTAGAAAAACATTGTTCCAGGGAAAAATTACTCAACCTCTATCCTTAAAACAAAACACAATTATAAACACCACACTTTGAATTATAAAGCATTTAAAGCCTGTTAGTTAAATGGGAGAAAAAAATCTGCACTAAAGCTTTAAGGGACACTTTGGGACAATAACATCCTCATTAAAAAATAAGGATACATCAAAATTCTTCAGTTAAAAGGTTAAGTGTTAGTCTCTGTGTAGTTGATAAATGTTGGGCTAATCTAATCAGTGGCTGTAAGAGGCAATGCCATCAGCTAGTTCCCCTGACCTGTGCTTTTTACCTTTTTACCAAAGTCAGATTTAAGAAAGATGTAAACTTCAGGCCTTTGACCTAGCAAGGACCTTCTTCGTGCCAGCCTGGTGTTCTGCTAAAAAGACTGAGAACTTTCAGCTGAAATCAGGAACATGTGCACTTCACTAATACAACACATGACTTGGAAATTAAAATGCAACGTGATCAAGTGCTTTAGGATATTTTAACAGTTAAGAATGCAGCTAGGGGGAAAAAAACCTTGCATCTGTGTTTTGATTTGGGGAGGGGGAAAAGGACAAATTAAATTGCATTAATTTTCTTAGAATACATAGGCAAACAAAAATTCAGTTCATTAGTTCTTGCAAGACTGACCCAGACTAAATAAGGAGGTTGTATGTGTCTTTATGACATATGTCACTTATTATGTAAGTAGGTTTTAGTACTCCCAATTGAACTAAGTTAAAACTAATTAGATGGTAGTTAAATTACAATCTAAATATAATAAACTCAAATAAAAATAGCAAATGGCATTTCAGTTATCAATATTGTTCCTAAATGCAGTTGATTATTTCCACTAGTACGTGTATTGATTATTTCCAAGTACTGGAGTACCAAGCTTTGCCAGCTGCTAGAATGACTGTTTAATGCTACATACACTAACTAGGACTGACTTTTCACATATGCCATATTTAATCAGATTAACTTATTTCATTCCATCTTCTACTGATACTTACATGTGTCTCCACACATTACATATGAATCTGGACTCTGTGTGAAACATAATCCATCCACCCTTTTTGACTGTTACGGAATGACAGTGCAGTAAAATTGACAGGGAGACCTAGTGATGCAGTTTCTATTTACTACCAGCATCTCAGATCAATGCTGAGATTTTACACTTGATAATATAAGATAGATGCTTGTAGTACCCATGTAGATTTTCACTTAAAAAGTGTGAAGATTATGTATCACTATTTCACAGATTATGTATCATTATTTATCAATAAATGTATCTACATCTCAATTTCCTACAAAATAATGGTCTAACTACAATTTTAGCACATATATGCTTATCCCTTGCATTCCCGGGTTTTAGACTTATATGGAAACTTGAGTAGGAAGGAAACTGTTCAACTTAGATTAGCCAAAGATGACAGTGCAGGTTTAAAGAAACTAAACAAAGGAAATATGTCACACTACCTTCCATTAAAAAACCCCACTTTTTGATGCTTAAACATAGAACGCACTAACATATGGATGTCCATCTTGTACTGGAGGACCAAACAGAAGAAGACTTTGTTGTTTTTTCCTTCTATGTGGAAGATGCTTCTGATTTTAAGAGTTCAGTGTCTATTTAATTCATGGTCAACCCACTTCCTTAGTTTTCAGAGAAACAAAAACACATATGGAGAATGCAAATTAATTATTATCCTTACTGGACTGGAGAGTTTAGAGGATTATTAAGACTACATATTGGGAAAGTGCACTTCTCATAATTTGTACTTCTTTTGCAGTTGTATTTTTGTATTTCAACCTATATACTGCCCCAAGTTTTCCATCACTTATTTATATCTGCTAGTACACAGGCAGTGACTACTTCTTTGGAACAAAATAAATAAATACATTGCAAGAATGTAGAATGGGTAGTTAACATCACACAGTATAAAAGGTCTTAAACTTTTTTTTTTTGTGAATGAGGGAGGTCTGCATTTACAAACTGAACATAGTATATTGTACTCCTGTAAAAACATTTCCTTCTACAATTTATTAAAGAAATAGGACAGAGCAGGAAATCTTCCTAATGGCTGTGAACTTAAAAAAAAAAATCTGATTTAGCAACCATGAAAATTAAAATGTGTTATTATCCACTTTGATTTCATTAATTCAAAATAATGGGTGGAGTATAGGTGGAAAGAGTTTTATATCTGCAGATGACTTTACACTTAAGGAAACCCAGAACTATGACACACACATCCCCATAACTCTATGACACACACATCCCCATAACTCATGTGGCAGTATCGGCTTTAACAGAAATAAAATTGATATGCACAGATCTATTTCCAGTCTTAGTACAAATGACTTTGTCCTGCATTTCTATTCCAGTGATACTAAGTGCAGGAACTAAGATTGTCACAGGCTATATTGGTTATACTTTAACCAGAAGGAGAAAGAATAAAACCCCCAAATTTTTACTGTTCCCGCTAACATTCCATGGGAAAAAACCCCACCACCACCATTTTCTTCACTGATTTTATGTTTTGAATACTTTATACTTTTGAACATACTAACATAGACCCCTGCACCACTAATGTTATTAAAAAGTCATAACTCCATAGCAATACAGAATCCTGACAAGTATTCAAAGGTTTGATAATGGAAAAAAGTCTCCATTAATTTCCTCAAATTCAATGTAAAACCTTATATATCTATTTAATGCCTTTCAGAATTCAATCAGCATTTTCCCTTTTACTTTCATTGAAGAGTTATTTAATTCAAGTTGCTACAAATATTATCTAGTCTAGATAAAACTTTTTAAAAGAATAACTTATGGCCTTTCTGATCCTGAGATTTTTATATTTAGCTAAATTAATCCACTGCATGAAATATTCTCCTATGTCCTCAATCAGAACTAAATTGTCCTCACTCATTCTCAAACAGGTGTTTCTTGCCATAATGCATATTATCTGTCAGTCCTCCTATGTTCTAATATTTTTTGTGAGAAATTAAATAGGCAATGGTCTTCAAAGAAATTTTTTTAAAAAGAAATCCTCTTCCTCTAAGACCAGCATGATGTGATAAATGTGATGAAAGCAGTGAAAATACTTCCTAAATCAAACTTAGTAATGAAATCTCTTATTGAAGAAATGATATAAAAGATGTTATGAGAGATACTTTTTCAGCAATGTTAGAAGATCAAGGTATTGTCTTGATTTTTATACCGAGAAAAAGTCTCCCAAACTCCTGGTGCCATTGAAATACAATCCATACTTTTATAAGATACACTTTCTTTGACCTTCTCTTTCTGACTGACATAATGGTAGCACCCATTCTTGTTAAGTCTTTTTATCCTTTGCAAAGTTCCAGCCCATTGGCCTTCCTGACTCTATCCCTACACAACCATGCAGTATGCTCTTCCCAGGATACCTGTACCTGCTTCCACTGTTTGTGCATATGCTTTTTGCCTTAAGTTTGACCAGCAGGTCCTCACTCATCCATGCCAGTCTTACCTTCCTTGCTTGATTTCTCAGGCATGGGGATGGAGAGCTCTTGTGCTGTATGGAAAGTCTTTAAAAATCTACCAACTCTGTTCTGCTCTGTTCAACCCCCATCCTGTCCCCTAGGGAAGTTTTCCAGAGAGTCCTACTGACTAACTACTTGAAGAGCTGAAGTTTGATTTCCTAAAAATTCAGGGTCCTGACTTTACTCTTTGCCTGACCCATATTCCTCAGGACTGCAAACTTCACCATTGCATGATCACTTTATCCCAGGCCGCACTTTATCCCACTCCAATCTTGATGCTCTTAAATAGCTTGCTTGCATTGGTGATCATCAGTATTGCATCCCCTCTGGTAGGGCTGTCTACTACCTGGCTCAAGAAGTTATGCATTCCAGGAATCTCCTGGATTGCCTACAGCTCACTGTGCTACTTTTCCAGCAGATATCAGAATGATTGAACTCCCCCAGTAGGACAAGACCCTGTGAGTGTAATGCCCTCTGTAGCTGGAGCAAGAAGGGTTCATCAATAGCTTCCCCTTGACTGGACAGCCTGTAGTAGACACCAACCACAACATTCCCTTTGCTGCCTTGGTGTTTGATTCTTACCCATAAGCTTCTGACCTGCTTGTGGCTGTTTTTCAGAGAGAGTTCTTCACACTCAATCCATCTGTGATTTAGAGGGCAGCTTCTCTTGTGCAGGGCAAGCACCCCATTCATTTAACTTTGGCATGTCATTTCACAGCTTCTCACAGGTAAGCCTGATCTTATCCCCTTCCCCTATCAAAAGAAGGGGAAGCTCTGTCCATGAGTCCCATTAACCTGAAGACCCTGTCCTGTCCTGTCCTGTCCTGTCCTGTCCTGTCCTGTCCTGTCCTCCCCTCCCCTCTCTTCAAAGGTGAATCTCATCTGATGCCAGCAAGCCTGGGGCTGTGTAGATCATCCCATCATCAAACATCTCAAAATCTTGACAGTGACACCAACCACAGACCCATGTGCTAACAGATACTTTAGCATATGTTGGCAATTTCTTTAGTTCTGATGGAGAAACTTCCTAGAAAATAACCAGGCAGAAAGCTTGGCAAACTCAGATAAACATGTAGGACAAGCAACCAGAATAAAGGAGATTCAGGTGTGGACATAATGTGTTCAAATGATCACCACATATGGGTGAGGTGCTTTTTTTGTTTGTTTGTTTTGCGGAGATGGGAAATACATTTATAACTTCTGACTCAATGACCCATCTTGCAAAATGACAAGCTCCTTCAATTTACCAGCATAATTCCTCAGCAAAATCACTACAAAACAAGAAATGTTCAGATACTGGGAATCAAGGGCCAAATTCTTGGCTGGCCTAAATTAAGTTTCCTTCAAATCAAAGTGATGAAACTCAGAGAGCAAGAGTGTAACTCTGGAAAAAATGAGCAAAGGGTAATGGATACAGATGTGGGAGCAGGACATGTCAATAAAGCAGTCTTAACTTTCTAAATATGGCACAGAAAGGTTCTATTCTAAGACCTTTATGCAAGAGAGAAAACAAAAAGCTCTGCACTAGCTTTAAAATCTCAAAGAAACAGGACATTTTGTAAAAAGAAGGAATCAATCTAAGAAAAACAGCAAAATTAATATATTTATTCCTATTTACTAACAACACAATCCCTGTCAAAAAAGACAGGTTGGTACTTCTCACTAAATCTGTGCTCAATTCATAAACACATTTAAAGAATCCAGGGGCCTGCATCAGGAATTCAGAAGGCACTCAAACTCTGCTTTAATCATATTTTGACTTTTTATCTCTATGAAAATAAACAGGTAAGAACCATTGATATGAAAAAGCCCCTCAACCATCAACATCAACCCAAAAGACTCCTGAAGCCATAGATAAAAGGACCTCCTATCAGTGGGACACAGAACTGGTATTTAATTCTGAAAGGTTGTGATTTTTAAAAAAACACTTCGGAAAAATCACCTTCTGCTGAGCAGTCAAAAAAAAAAAATGCAATTCTTTTGTGTCATCAGTAACAGTGTCTCAGATGTCAAAACCATAGAACCAGAATACATTTCAAGAACAAGCATCAGGAAATGAACCTTAAGAAATTTTAACTGTTTAGTATGAAGAAAAGATAGGATCAGAAGCTTATGTTTTATCAGTTTTGTCCATGAGAAATTAAGTATTTTACTTATCCATAAAAAGGATGCAGGCCAAAATCGTAACATGTTAACACCACTAGCTTGTAATCGATGCAATCATAGTATTACTATCTAAATTTTTGTTTATTTTTCAACAGATTGGTGTCTGCAGATCATGCTGTCTTACACTGCCGTTCCTCTGTAACCTTAACCATTATTCCTACTGTGTAAAGTGAAGCACAAATTTAAGGGGACAAAGCACCAGTTGGCTGATGTGAAGTATGCTACGAAAGCAGAAACCTCTGAAAGCTTCACAGCCATTATGAAATAACTGACCTATATGAAACTGCTACCATGGTTCACAAATTTATTGTCAGGTTCCAGCCTCTAGCTGTTCTCTGATTGTTCTAAATACTTGACAAACTGAAGCCTTTTCACTTTCCGTTGAAATTGCCTCATCTCCCTGTCAGAGCGCCATGGGGGACTCCATTACTTTTCTGACTTCTTTCCCCTACTGACAAGTCATTTAGCTGGCTTCTTGTTGTGAAGGCTGTCCATGTCAAATTAGCCAGGGCCCCTATTGTCCTTATTACCACTCGAAAAGCCATCATGAGTAATGCTACGGGGTCCCTCAGTTGTCATCATTTGTCAGAAAGAAAGGGAGTGTGGTTACATATAGCTGACAGGTAATTTCAGTGTCTACAATTACCCCAATTAGTCTTGTCATAAACAATTCGATAAATGTACACCAATACAAACAGATAAACACACCAAGGTTTCTCACTATTAATGCCATGTAATGGATAAATCAGTGATATAACACTATATTTTATTTATTTCTTTAAGCTATTCTCAGCTGCAAGCTGGCAGTTGCTACCTGGTCAGCACAAATTGTACTATCTACTTTCATTAGCTCATCACCACAGAAGAATATGAAAGGCTGTGACAAAATTCATTTAGAGAGAGCATGAAAGAGCAGATTGCCTAAAGCAGGTGTTATAACAAAGATAAAACAAAGGTTTTCTTTTGTCGGTTCAATGCCACAATGAGCTTTAAAAGAGACTATTTTGTCCTTAAAAACAAACATAACATAGCAGAGCAACAGAAAGAAAGAGCAGTGAAATACATTCCTTGTTTCCCACCATTTCCCACGTCAATTAGCAGGTGGGTCTTCTAACAATATATGCATCAAAGCCTGATTTGCCAAGGTGGTCAAAATATTAACCAAATTATTGCCACATATTTTTTCTATTTTTTTAATATACATCTTGCAATGCCATATGGCTCTTATAAGACCTGATAATCCTTCCCCATAATATACAACATAATCCCCGATGTTCTTCCACAGAATTATCTGAGAACAGCTTTAGTAATTCCAACTGCCTGGACATTCTGGAGCACTGTGCTGAAGTCTTTTGGAGCACAGAATATTGATGATGTTGACTGCTCTTCTAAAATGCCAGGTAAACCTGTTACAAACACAACACTGAAAAAGGCAGTTTTAATAACATTTATATTAAACACTGAATTACACATTGCTAAACTTATCCTTGTGATCCACCTAAATAAAAACCTTGACATCTCTAGAGTCTACAGCACCCTGTCTGTTTGCTGACCGCAGGCTGAAGTGATGGCTGGAAAACTGAACACAGACATGTTGTTGTAGGAAATTGCTTTTGGCAACTATTTGTTCAAACTCAAGATTTTTTTTAAACCAACACTAAGAACCCACCAGAAAACAGGACAGGTCTCCCTAATGAGTAATCTATTTTAGCACAGTCTTGTCTAGGCATGACAGTTTACTGAGAGGCTTGAAAAACTCGTAATTACCAGTGTTACAGGGCAATTAATGTATATTACACTGCACTACTCATGGCAGCAACTGTCATTTTCTCAATAAAAATGAGTACTCTTCAGCTAAAGGTGACATTAATTGGGACTTTAATGACTATGCAGAGGAGCTGAAGCCAAATATGAACAAAACAGCGACTCAATGAGCGACTTCAGAAACGAGAAAATTGTACTAAAATGAGATTAATTGCTGTTTAGAAAAAGGAAAGAACCTAAAAAGCTATTAAATTGCAGGGTTTGGGTGCCCGGGTGATGGTTGTGATGTTAATCTTGCATTCTCACAGCAGGCAAATATTCACTAAATTCAGAGCCTTTTGACAGCAGGAAAAATCATGTATGCTTAACTTCAATCCATCAAAAATATATTTCAGCTTTTATCAGTGTTCTAAATACTTCTGCAATTTCAAAAATTACTGCTCCATTCCTTGGCTGTCATCATGCAAATGCGAACACTGTCAATATTGCTATGAAAAATTCCCTGGCTTCAAAAGCCCTGCTTCAGTGATAAAGAAAGAAAAACGTGAAGATTAGAATTGCAAAACACACACTACTAATATAACTAAAAGCAACAATAAGAATTTAATGTTTAAATTGTGAAAACTGCTAAAATAGAAAATGATGGGGTATTGTTTTAGTGTGTGTGGGGAAAAGAAAATAAATCAAAGAACTCCCCTACTCTCATAAAATCTTTAAAGCTTACAACTTTATAGATAATTACTCATTGCAAATAATTAGGACATAATTTTGCAGCTTGACTTCAGGTGATATAATTATTAGAAACTGCTCTGTAGTTTCTAAAAGCCTTTATCTGTGCTACTTAATTCTTTAAAGCAATTATATAATTGCTTTTCTTTATAGCCTTTTTAACTGTCATGATGACTGTATACATAAAACATTGCACTTAAACTCTGACATATAAGAGGGATAAACATAGCTCTGATTCACTATTCACTTTGAAGTTATATCTCCTGTAACTTCAGATTTTAAAACAGAAAATCAGTTTATCCTGTCAAGTTAATAATTGCATATGGAGCATCCACGTATCTTAAGAAGCAAAACTTCTCTTCCACTCAAACCTACAATAGCTGCACTAAGGGAGAGACAAAAATAGAGCTCTTAGTTTCTTACAATTTCCTGTTCCATAATCGATTCTGTAATTTTGCATCTTCAGAATTAAACATCTGTCTCCTCCACATTTAAAAAATCCCTAGATGCATTAAAACATGCATCCCCAAGTGCTGCATCCACTAGGTAATATAATATATAAGTTTCAAAGACAATTAATAACCTTACATCTATTAAACTTCTGAAATATTCATTCAGAAATTTCGCTATAGGTATATAAATGTCTTAAGTACAAAAATCATAGGCAAGCAAGGCAGACACTTAAGTTAGGCACTTAAACCAATCACTGTGTGCTGAATAGGGTCAACAAATTGTCATAATATTATTTACTTGGCATACAGTACTTTGATGATTAGTCGCCTCTTTATTACATAGTTCTTACTTAAAGTAACTGACAAATACATGACAATATTACCATAGTAACCTTTAAGCTACCCATATGAATTAAGGAAATTAATTGTATTTCAAATGTAAAATTTGATGATGCAATTTTCTGTATGAAACATCAATTTTTTGCAAAGGACAAAAAACACAAAGCAATGCATAGGAACTTAATGCTTGAATCTTTGTAGCTTGCAGAGTAACTTTCCTTCAGGTTTCAATGATTCCTTCAGCATCAACATCACCAATATTCAGATTTATGAAACCTCACTTTGGTCAGCTGGTTTAAAAGACAGTGTAACTCCAATGAAATAGCTGTAGTAAAACTTTTAAAACAAAGTTATAATTTTAGTCTGAAACACAAGATCATCAGGCCAAATTTAATACAAAGCTTTTATAACAACAGTCAATCCCAGAGTATGGAAATACATTATTAGCACCTATGATAATTTTAGAATTTTGCGTTGAAAGGTTTCTTGTGAACTTTTGAATTACTAGATCCTAGTCATCCCTGAAGAAAAAAATTATCTACCTCTGAAACCAAGCCTTGCAAAGCAGATGTCAAAATGGAGGGAAGATTCCATTAGGAACCATTTGACACAAGGAGGCAAAATTTCAGCCAGATGCAATAAGTGGATAGGTACTCACTGTCTCTAGAAAATCAATTATTTCATTTAGAGAATGCTATAAAAAATATCATTTTCCATACTATTTATTGTTCTAACTCAGGCACCTTGCACAGGCTGCTGTGCAAGGAACAATCATGTGTGTTTTACTGTGTTAATATTTTATTTTGGAAGTGGAGAAAAAGTTACTTTTCATGTGGAAACTGTGTTTCTTCTTCCTATAATCAAAGGAAGCACTAACTACTAATAGTAGTTATTGTTTCCAAACTTTAAATAAAGGGTTCTTAAACTCGGACTTCGGAAAGTATCACCTCAAAGCATGAAAAGAGAGGTAACTGCTGAAAAAAAATCTCAATTTTTCCTCTTCTGCAGAGACTAACACACGTAAAATAGCCAGATTGCAGTATATACAGATCAAAGGAGTCAATTACACTGAATTTAAAGAGACTGGCTCTGTTTTCACAACACACACATACTCACTCTGAGTTATGTAATAGGAAAGGCTTAAATTCATGTTAACAACAGAAACAGGAATTAATATACTCACTATTCCAAACCTTCCTTTTTCACATCATTCTTCTCATCTTTCCCCAGACTTGTCCTGATTTAATTTTCTTTATTTACACAAAATAATTTCATGTTTTAAGTTCTTATTTAAGAATACTGATTTGTAAGCATTTTTGCAAGTTTTTTCTCTCTTCCATTTTATTCAAAGCATGAGCTTTCAGAACGTCATGTCCAGCTGAAGCTGATCACAAAATTAGAAGGCATTTTTTTCCCTCTTAAAAAGTGGCAATTTACTCCCTTACTCTATGTAATTAGAAAGAGAAATTTAAGAACTGATGCTCTAAACTACATGAAGGATATACACCTATTTAAAAGCTGCAAATAATTCTAAAAACTCCAAGTGAAAAATTAGTCTACATGACTGAGCCCACATGTATTTTGAAGTTCTAAAAATATTTTAAGTATCTTTACTAGAGAAACAAGTTAATAGGGCTTCTTGGTAAAAGTAGTAAACTTACAGAGTTGGTACTATCAAGATGTGTGCATCATGTTGCTGGATAAATCAGTGATATAACACTATATTTTATTTATTTTATCTCTGATTGTTCTCTGAGTTAAAAAATTCTATCAAAGCCCAAAGAGACCAAAGAGAACTAAGAAACCACATTATTATGAGTGTGCTAGTAAGACAAAAGTACCACAAATCCTTTGCTAAGGCAATAATGAAAACTCATTACTAACTCTGTAGAACCATGTCAAATGGCAGCACTAGTGTTTTCCCATCAAATACATAATATAGTGTTCTAATACTACCGCTGTCAGGTTGGGGGAAAGAACAAAACCAGTTATTTGTAATGTAGGATGGCAGACACAAAAATCTGTTATCTGCAGACCAGGCCTCTAATAGTGAGAAGATACCTTCCAAATCTGGTTACAGTCAGTACGGTTTTGGTACAATATTTCTCTTGCTACTCTTGCATCTTCCACGCCCAATATAACCTCCAGACTCATAAATTGAACCAGCAGGTTGCACTGCAGGATTGCATCACAACTAAAGTTTGGATATGCCACAGAAGAAAGAGTTGCTCCAAAATAAGAAACAACTAGAACATTAAATTATTTCATTAACAAAGATACACAGTTTAAATATTTTTGTCCGAGTTTTCCACCACGAAATTTCTATGGCTTTAATTAAAAAAACTTAGTATCACATGTATTGCAAGCAGAAGGGTATACAAACCTCCCCTGCACTCGATGGCTAGGTTTAGTCTAGGTTTCACAGGCTCAGGGCTTCTGAAGGGCTTCAGTCTGAAAATGGGTTTCCAAATACCCAAATGGTATTTGGGTTTTGTTTTAGAATTGCAATTGCATGTCTTATAGATTATTTTCCAGAACTCATCTACAGCTGTTCAAGGAAGTTCCCAGGGAGTTTGAGCTTAGCCTCTTTAAATCTTACACAGGAGAATCTTATTTAGAAACTCTAGTTTAAGTACAACTTCAGTGAGTACACCTACCTCACTCCTTCACTGAATTTCTATGGGTCTTGTGACATGCAGATAGGCATTGCATTTAGGGGTAGAATCTTGAAATACGAACTTGAGAAAATCACAAGAGGGCTTGAAGAGGATGTCTCTCTACTGGTGCACTCCACTTAGGATATGGGTCCCAGATTATCTGCGAGTTAACTCATTATGAGCATGTGGTGAACATTATCAAACCAACGGTGCTGGAAATCTAATTGCTGGTAAAGGTACAAAGATATTTTGAGCCAGAATTGTAATGGATCTCTCAAAACCACACTTAAGCTTCTCCTTTTTCATGGTGCACAAGCCAGTAACGTATAGGATGACAGATAAGATCCACTTCTCCTTTGTATGTCTCATGAAAGTTCAAACTAATGCCAAGGCCTGTACCCTGACAACTTATTCTATGTATTTCACAGCTAGGTAATTACCAACATAGCTAAGTGGATCTTTATTCTTCTCACCCTTCTTTCTTAGTCATTATAGTCAACATGATCATTTTCACCTTATTCAAAACACCTATAGCCCTCTCATCAGTCTTTATTTGGAGTTCTTGCTTCACATCTGAAATGTTTAAATCTGACTAATTCTTTCTTCAGGGTATCATTATATTATTTACTGCTTTCTCATTTCATCTACACAGATGAGATTCCTTAAAAGTGCTAATTTCCTCTCTATATATAGAAGCAAAGAACCTTTTCATGAACTTGATCAATGCAGTCTGCTCTGTTTATCTCCATCCACAACAACTCTGCAAAACAATTGTGTGACTATTTAAGTATGTAATTTCTTTCTTTGTATCTGGAAAGTGGAAAACTGTTACAGAGGAAGACCTACACGCCTTTCACGTTTCCATCATCTCTCTCCATTCACTAGCAAGCTGTCAAATTCCACATTGAATTGGCAAATCACCTTTATTCTTTATCCCCAATTGCCTTTCAAGGTTAGAAATAATTCTCGAAAAGCATTAACAAAAGCAATCTGTTATTTTCCTCTAAATATCTCAGCTGTCAAAACATGAAAAATTTAGCAGGCTTCTGATGTACTCAGATCAGTGAATATTTTGCTGACCAAAATTATCTTACTGCCTCTTTGCACTGCGTAAACATTTGTTGACTCGTGTATTATACTTGAACATTAAATTCTGTATCTCTTGCTCTGTTCTACAGCAATTTCTAGCATATTTTACTGGGACTTCTAGGTGTAGTTTCAATACACATAGTAAACATTAAAAAGGATGATGTGGAATAGAGGAGGGAAATAGCTAATTCCTAAGCCATTTTCAACACAAACAAAATATCTCCAAACATGAAATATAAAAACTAGGTTTAGAATTTACTCTTAATCCATACTGCTTAGAGGAATGATATATTTTTAAAACACATACATAATCAAAATGAGATAATCAAATTTAAGGAGACTAATGACATAAAATACCAAATTAACTGTTCCAAATTGTGTCTTTCATTCTGGATAGTAACTAGTCTGCTTCAGAAGAACAAAACCATAATGAAACAGAAATCCCAAAATACCATCTTCAATATATCTTGTCCACATCTCTTTTATGCAAGACAAGTGAAGATTTCTTTGAAAAGTCTTTCACATCTTTGAAGTATTTATATTTCACCTCATGTAACATTGAAGTCTTTTTTGTTACCATTAATAGCTATAATATTATATTCAAGTAATCTTTTTGTTTTTTGAAAACTTTGAGAGTCAGTAACACAATCGCAGCAAGTTCCACAATTTTATTACGTATTGTGTAAAACTACATTAAAGGTGCTGTATTCCAAAAGCCATTGCTAGATAACAGCAAAAATTAGAACTCTCAAAAATCATATTATAAAGGCTTTCTTCATAATTATTTTTATTTCCTTCTCTTACCCTTTAAGAAACAGACTTACCCTTTAAGAAACTGGATTACTTAGGAGTAAGACAATATTTGAATATTTGAATTTTCTCTTTGCCTCAAAAAGAACACTGAATGCTCAGTTGAACTACTCCTTCTGCCATTAACCACTGGGGAGAAAAAAATGTGAGATGTGAAAATTATGAATGTGTGAGGACAATTTTGCATTTTTATCCCATTTCTGTGATTTTATCCCATGGCCTAGAGGCTGCAAGTGGCTTTTTACTTTTGAATTGAGGAGACAATAAGAATGTAAATCTTTGATGGTAAATGCTAATATGTTATACTTATTTGAATAAAAGATTTTAAGCCAAAACAATGCTTGCCTGTTTTTAACATGTAAGTTAGTGGAGTTATTAATTGCTATACATGTATAACATGTTTGTACTTGGAAACAATTATGTTGAAAGCCTGAAACTTGATTGCTGTGTGGTGTGATTAGGTAAAATCACAGGTACATTCCTAGGTTAAAAGATGGGTATACCTGCAAAAGGCAGAAGGATTCCTGCCTGAATTTTTCTTCCATGAGAGTGGCAGATATGACATCAACTTACCTCACAAAATGACTATTAGTTAGTTTGGTTAAATCTTATGAAAACTTGCATAATGAATACTGGATCATATTAAGTTTAAGCAGATAGAGAATTCCTTATAATTGTAATGCAAAGCAGGGAAACAGTAAAGTTGACTCCTGTTCCAATTTCTTCATAAACTTCTTTATGAACACTGAAGAATTCCTTTCCTTTACTAATTTTAGGACATGAAACAGCAATTCAAATCTTAATTCTCACTACAGTTTTCTTTCAAGTTTTCAGTTTGTCATCAGATTTTACATTCTATTGGGATAAAGCAATTATGTGGCACTAATATTCAGGGATTATATATTGATGGTCTGAAACAAAGGCTACCCCCTTTGAACATTCAAATTGGTATTCACATCCAGTGGAAAATACCAGCAACTAAATAGTGAAGTTTTAAATTATACTATTTAAATTACACTATTTAAAGGACATCATATTTTTTTCATTCTCCTAGAAACAACATACAATAAGATTTACACAGTCAGTGTTCAGAACTATGGTTTGAAAGAAAAAATACATACCACACATAAAAGAAATGCAAGAGGTGTTTATATATTGTCTTTTATTCCAAGGTATATTTAC
>NC_089145.1:32757635-32787635 GCF_009819655.1 Sylvia atricapilla
TCTCTGCAACTAATGACAGTCTTCATATTTTTCATTCTTAAAAAAATGTCAACTTTTCTAGTTTCAGTTCAGACACACTCGCGAATCATAGCAAAACCAGGGGGAGAATATTATAGATGAGATACAAGAAATATATCAACAGCAAGGCACAATTTTGAACTATTGTTAGCTCAAACATGAACTATATGCATATTGATATGCACAAAAAGGACTATTATAAGATTACATTATATTTATATTTCATATTTTAATTACACTTATGTAATTCAGACATATACATATATATCTACTCTGAGGTAAGATTCACTTTATGGTGCAGACATTTTCCTGAGATTTATACATGAAGAGGATTCTCTCACCATGCCAATTCCACAGACAGGCTAAATTTGAGGTCTATTCAAGCCAACAAGAGAGCCGAGGCTCTTACTGGTCTTGTGCTGATTAAATTTAGAAGAAATCCACAAGCAAGGGTATTAATTTTCAGAGCTGCACATGATGATTATACAGGGAAGGAGCACAAAAATACAGGACACAAAAGACAGTGAGCTACAAATGGAGAACGTCTTCTCCACAGTAGTGAGAACAGAGACCATTCTCTCTGAACTTGTACCCCTGGACATTTTGCAGAGAAGAATGATTTGAATGGTAGTTTGACGTGATTTCTGTTTTCCTTAGAATCCTATCCTTTATCTCCTCAAAACAAGCCAAAATACATCTTGAACTTTATGTTGTTTTTACAATACTTTATGCCAAAGAACAGACAGTATTTTTTGATTCTTTTTCTCTTCCTTGACACCCTATAAACAGTGCTAAGAAAATTAAAGTTATGAGAAGGTCTGTGCTTAGGTTTACACTTTTGCCAGAAGAAAAGAAAGTTTTCATAAGAGAGCACATTTTTATGTCTCTATCTGTAGTGTATTTTACCTTGAGTTTTAAGAAAACCAATTTAACCTTGCAATATTTTTATGCAGTATCAGGCTTTTACAGGTGGTGAATTTTAAATATAGAAGCAACAAGTAATTTGCTTGCAAGTACAAATGAGATCAACAATGGAACAGGTTCAAAGCTACATTTACAGTTACAGCTTACCCTGTCTACTGTCCAGAGGCACATGCCTGAGAATTAGTTACTAAGAATCATTATGCATAACAATATAATTGAAGACCATTATTCTATCTTGGCCATTTTACTACTTGAATCATGAAACCCTCAGCTTGTATTGAGGCTAGATGTGCTAACCATTGGGCAAACACATATGGAGCTAGAGTTCCCCCTACAAAAAGATTTAAGTTTTGATCCCTTTGATCATGCACACTCCTCTCTCGAACGTTGCATTTTGATGTGGTGAAATGATACAGAAAGTTTATTGGTTTTAATAAAGTGTTAGCAGTAAGGAGAGGTCTTTAAATACAGGAAATGTGATTTTTAGAAAAATAAAAAACACTACTGTGTGGTAGTAAGAGCTTAGTGCATCTACTAAAGTTTACAGAAGTTGCTATAGAAAAACAGTCATCTCTGTATGAGTCATGGCAAGAAAGTCATAAAACTCCAACATCACTGAACTTTGGTAAGCGGACAACATTATCACTAATAAAAAGGCAAAGTAAGCATACACCACATTTGACCTGAGCTTCTACTGAATTTTCTATTTGGGCTTGAATTTTCAAGCCCAATGGAAGTGATCAAAACTAATGATTCCGCAGGACTCCATCAGGTTCAGATTAGAGAATATAGTATATTTATTCAGATAGTAGAGCATATTCTACAGAAGCATTATCACACTAAAGAGTCCTACCACACCAGGAGGGATGAGTGGAAAGAAATAGACACAACAAGCTGAAAAGAGAAAGGACTTTGATAGCAGGATGATGTGAGGCACATCCTCATCAAAAATATGCCAAAGCTAACCATGCATGTGTCAGCTGTAGCTTGGGCCCTGAATCCTCAAGCCTCAGGAAACCCAGCAATGAAGAAAACATTTTTGTACAGAACAGCGCCAGACTCTTGTACATTTTTAGTATCTTTCTCACATGTCCAGTATATTTTACAGAGGCTGTGGTAATCATTTGTGCTCCAGTTCAAGGTATGTGAGAAAGCAGAAAACAAACCCTTACTTTTCTTAAAAGAAAAATCACCAACTCCAAGAACTGGGATGTTTGCAATTTTTATGATCAGTCACTGACAAAGTGAACACTGATATGAATCAACAATCCAAACTAAATTTACTGAATTATATAACAAGGCCCTGAATATCGAAGTTACACATTCATTATGAACAAGTTTTATAATGTACTTGGGCCAGTAACTGTAACTAAAAAACAGATAAAACTGATAAAAAAATTGTTGAAAATGTGGTTTGCTGAAGTTGATTTATCTGTAAAACACCTGGCTATACAAAGACAACTTCATACAGATTTTTTTGGTACTTGGCTACTACAAACAAACTGGTTAAAATCTCTTAAAGTATACACTAGAGCGAGAGAAAAAACTTACAAAAATTTCCTCAGGAAAGCACAAGGCTTTTGCACAGCAAAGGTACAAAAACTTAAAAAAGACAGCAGTCAATGTTGTCTATAAATCATTGCTAATCACATCTAAGTTAAGTTGCTCTTAGTTTGCCAGAAGCAATAAAACTTGATAATGCAGAATAAGTGCTTGAGTAAACTTTTCAACACACCACACAGCCAAAAACATTACTAGAAAATGAGACTTTTGATTCTGTGAGAAGGAAAAAAAGCAGAAATCAAAAATATACCTCAAAATGTATTTCCACAGTATATAAGACAGGCAACTATGATCAGTGGGAACCTACAGACCCTGAAATAGGCAAATGAACTTCTGCGAGTATAGAAATTGTATTGTTCTGAGGGTAATTGTGAGAACGTAATTTTACATTAAGAAGCTAAGTGTTCACCTTATATGTTTTTAAAAAAACCACCCTTATTAAAAGCTAAAACTAAAAGAAGCCAAAACAGGTAAAATCACACAGTTCAGAAAACACACAAATATCTCTACTGTGCTATTCATAGTCTGTGTTTTAAAAGCTGAAGGACATACATTTACACACACGAAGCTATCACTGCTTTGTGGTCTGCAGAGTATTTTCAGTTATTTTTCCTTATCCTTGGAAATACACATTACTCTTAATACAGCAGCATCCTGAAATTTTACAACATTTTGGATTTCTTTGAAATGAAAAGTCCATTTTATTGTTTTTTAATTAAATCTATTTCCCCAAAAGGTCTTTAAAGGCTCTACAAACTACCTTGCATTTTATTATTGCTGACAGTTATCTAAACCACGCTTGAATGCCCTCTTTATCCTTTAGTGAGCAATTGAAAGATCATATGCTAAAAAGACTTGTGCTTTCTCTTCTTCTAGCCCTATAATTAAGGCATTTTAATACATTTCTTCATAGTCATTAAGAGAGCACAATGTTAAAAATTAATGAAATGAGACAATTTTGAGTTTACCAACCATAAATACACACAACATAAATTTGTCTCAATTGTAGATATGAAAAAAAGCCTTCTTGAAATCACAAGATGAGATTACTGAATTGTCAAGATTTTGCCTTTGCTGTCTAAGGGTATTTAAATGATGTATGGTAGCCTGACAATACTCCAGTGTTGTTACATACCATACAAGAGAGGTAAACATTTCTGTCAAACATTCAAATTCCATTGGGTTTTTGTTTACTTTATATAGATGTCTATAAAAAAAGTGGTATTGCTGGATGATGCTGAAATGGGGGAGGAAAAAGGAAAGAGGAAGCAAGACAAAGGCATAGGAAGGGAAAAAAGATCATAAGTCAATTGCAAAAAACCTGACATATAATGAAAAATACCACCATAATAACACCCACTTACAGTGGTACGTTAATAATGTTTATAATAGAATAAATAGGATTGTCTTAATTTGGATTTTTTTCCTAAGAAACAAAGATCACCATATTAATGTATCACATATTTTTGTAACACAGTAATAAGTGGGTTTCTTTTGTTACATGGTGAAAGGAATTCAGCGCTTCTAAGTACATCATCATCACTTCTATATACGCCAATTAAATACAGGGTGAAATTCTACTACAAACACATTAGTACTGAGTATTTCCAAAAGACATTACACATGAGAAAATCATTCAGCTTATACAGCTTATCTTTCAAAACTAAATCAAGTTTTTCAAGGCTTAAGTTTTTTATGCTTTCTCATTTTAATTTACAAAGATGCAGTGCAACACAGAGCAAGAAGGTAAGGGAGGCTTTTTTTCTCTTAAGAAAGGCAAAATAAAAAAAAAAAAAAGGAGGTTGCTCTCCAGAAGATTTTTAGGGTTGTCAGACTGTTATATTATAAACAACCTTATTAGTCCTTTATAATTACAATAGGTACCTCTGGACAAGATCGAGCAGACATGACAAATGCTTCTGACTTCTTTTTAAATCGAACCTGGAAGGTCATCGCTGAACAAACAGAATGCTATACAACTGGGGCCATAAATTGTGAAAGCTAGCAAAAAGGTAAGTTTTTTGATATTAAAATTAAAATTATTCTGTTCAGAATTTTCTGTGTCAGATCTGGAAACAGGAGAATGAAATAGTTTAAAAAGAGTAAGTAGGTAAAGAAAAATGGATTGTTAGAAACTTTATTATCAAAAAAATTTTTTGGTAGTTGAACCTGTATTTTCTATTAATAAAATGTCTTTAGTATAGTTACTTTATTTTACAAATACAGTCTTATAGATAACACCTTAACGAGTATTTATCCATATTTGCATTTACTTTTTTTGCAGCACTACGATGAAATTGTGGACAGTCAAACTAAAACCAGTCTGTCTGAAATCTATGGGATTTGCTTGCTGCTATCCTCACATCAAGTCAGTAATGCATTTTTCTTAACATTTTTATTTTGTTTTAGGATCATTTAACAGTACTGGTAGTTCTGGATTAAATTTAATTTGCATGGAGATAAACAGTAACTTAAGTGACTGGAACTGGAAACCAGTTGATGCATTCACTTTTATATCTTGTATTTCAGTTTGGAGAGGAAATGTAAGGACTGAATTAGAAATCTCTAAACTCTTGATGAGAATTAGTAGTATTGAACAGAAGAAAATGAAACCTTTACTTATTTTCCTTACAGTTAGGCTGAATGAAATTGTAAATCAACAAAAGATTTGGACAGCATTCAAATAATCAGCTTTACCTAATAAAAGTTCTAACAGAGCACTGAGCATACCATTTGAAACAAATATGAAATAAATATGAAATACGAATGACTTTAAAAAGAACCATATGAAAAGCAAAACAGTAAAACTACCAAAATCCGAGCATAGGAAATTTGAACTGAAATGTATGACGGGCAATTAAGAATCTATTTTGACAATTCTAAGTGGTCAAGTTTTTAAAGTATGACACAGAAACCTTAACCTATCTGTATATGAGTGATAAATGAGGCATTTTGTGTCATTACATTCCCATAAATCACCTTCTTTAACTGCTGATGGCTTTTATCAGCTCTAACCTTTTCAAGCTTCTATCAGAGTGCTAACATTTTCAACTTTGACACATATGTAGTTTACAAATTCTGCAGCTGATTAACTCTGGACAGAAGCTCACTGCCATCATTGTCTTCTTCAAGTTTGGTTACAGCTTCAGTGTCTCAAAAACTCACAGGCATCCTTCATATGCCAGAAAATACCACTTCACTTTGTTGGGCTGTGTTGAAAAGGATTCAAGATATTTCTCCTTTTGAAAAAAGTAAATGAGAATATACTTTCGAAAGTAGTCTTCTACAGAAAGACTGAAATATGTGTAATTTTTATTAATTTAAAATAAACAGTGTTTTCCAAATAAAGAGATAAAGTAATACGATCAGTTTTACATGACTTTATAATATAAACAAGCTTGGAATAAAAAAATTGACTACACAAGAAATATTGCTGTAAAAGTTTCTGAAGTAAACAACACTATAAAGTTGAAAATTTTCTAATTATTGTGGTGTATTGTATATATGACATTACTGAACACTGCAATTATAAACTGATCATGCTCATGGGCCCTTAAATAATTTTTTGAGATCCCTCACTAAATTCCTCTCTCAAATATTTTGTGATTTTTAAGGATTACAAATAGCAGTATCTTGAAACTACAAATTTCAAAGATTCAACTTCAGCATTTCAGCACTTAGAACATGAAATTAATTCAACCATGATATACTCAGAATACAATAAATGAAAGAGCAGAAAAAATAGAGGAAAAAATGTTTTATCCTGGGTAAGTAAACCTAGAGATTTCAAGGAACACTAGCTTTCTGTAGAAATTAAATTACCTATTTGCCTGATACATTCAAATTTTGCTAAAAATAGATTATAAAATAACATATAAAATCTCATCCAGGTGTTTGTCTTATTTTAACCTAATGTAGTATTTCAACAATAAGAAGACAGTGATACAGTAACTCTTTCTGCTTTAGTAGCATCAAGACATAGTAAAAATGGTATCAAAGCTTTAATCTAAACACTTGTATTTTTGCTCTTTTTTTAATTTAAAAATGTGCAGAATATAATTGCAGATGTATTTCATCTATTGAAACAGCAGTGACTCATTCACTGAAATGAATTTTCAAGATATACCTTATCCAAACACCAAAACAAAGCCCAGATTTAAAGAGATACTGTCTTAAATAATATTAGTCAGACTGAAATTTTTATGTTGGTTGTGTGACTACCGGAAGCCTGGTACTTCAGATGGTATTTGTTTTGATAAGAGCTAACTAGACATCAGACCTGAATAATGAAACATGAAGAGACAGGCTTGGAACATGTAAATAGGAATGTCCACAGAGATTCTCATGCAGCTGATTGTCTCTTGTTGATAAACAACACGTCTTAGAAAAACAGTGGAAGAAGGAAAAATTTTTGCAGCATCCCAACTAATTTAGCCTTGCAGTGTCAATATTTAAGGCCTATCCATAAAAAATTGAAAGTTCTTTATTTCACTAATAATGTCACACATCAGAGAAGCCGTTCAGTCACACTTTGACAATTCAGATGTAAATCTTAGAATGTCTGTAAGTATTCATGACAAAGGCACATTTATCATTTAAATAAAAGGACATGATTTCCTGATATTTGTATCAAAGACTAGTGATGGATGAGAGCATGCTAATCAAATGAAAAGAAGGAACACAGATGCGTACTATTTTGATTAGGAGAAGGGAAAAAAGACCTCTTTCCTAAATAAAGATCTAAACATTCATGAAGTATACACACAAATATATATGTGAGTGTATATAACACAATGCATGCTTAGGAGCTTGGTATGTTCTCTAGCAGAAATGCTACAAATGCTAACTAGAATAACTGCCAATTTACTTAAGGTCAGAAGAATCCACATAACACTGACGTTGATAAATTCCAGTTAATGGCTTATGAATTTATACATACAGAAGCAATTTTAGCTTTCTTCTATTAAAATTCAACAAGTATTAAAAGAGAAATATTTGGTAACTTGTTTTCTACTGCCTTTGTTCTACATTTAAATTATACTCCTGTAACATCATCCTTATGTAACTTAAAACCGCATAAAATCAATCTAAATATTGCTGAGGACAAAAATGTAGACTGTTCAAATGGGATGCAATATTGCAAGATAAATGGGAAACTTCAGAGCCAAACTTTATTGTAAGCTTTTACATTTTTGGTGCTCAAGTCACCTTACTTCAGTGTTTTGCTTTATGTGTACCCAAATTTTATCCAACCAATTTTGCATGTTTAGGAAGAACTAATAAACACCAAGAATTTTGCTTACTGAGCAGGAGAGTCAGAACTGCTGCCAGTGAAACAGCCAAAAGTTTGTTCAATTTGCAGATCCAAATGCCATGCCATTGCATCCAAATGCCTCAAGGTCCCATGAGGTTCAATGATGCCTTCACAAAGTGTTGCCACATGATGATAACATGCAAGTCCTTGAAATCTATCTTTCTCATTCTCCTTTAAACAGGTAGTAACTATAAAGAAAATACCTCTGATACTTTTCAATTAAAATTCCGAAATGAGTGAACAACTTTTTGATATCCTTGAGAAAGTACCCCAGTCACTCTAGTTCTGAACAGAGAAAGAAAAGCCTCTTTGCTAACTGGAGAAATATTCATCAAATATACTTGTCTATACCTTGCTGTACTTATGAAACAAAGTACTAAAACACTGAAAACAATTTAAGCAATGAGTCTCTGTCACACAGTTTTCAAGAATTTACATGAAGGAACATTTTACAGAGTCTACAAAAATATGTAATTGAACCTAAACCAGTGGTACTGAGGCACAAAAAATATATTTGAAATCAAAAATATTCTTAAAGCAATGATATATTTCTTATTGTAAAGATAAGTTTTACCTGAATAGAAATGCATTTGGAGCTAAGAATGATATAATAAAGTAGTGTTTAAAAAAAATACACCAACAAGCATTTTGCTGTGTCACTCAGAAGCTTTAGTAAGACACATCTGATGATGTGCTTAATGCAATTTATCCAAATATCCTCAGTGCCTGCTACAATGCAAGATTAGGCATTATGCACTGGAAACAGGAATCCATATTGTACTATGTAGGAAGTTTCAATATATACAATCCAGTCTCATTTTAATCAAAAGAAACTCTCTCAGAGCTCTCACAGAGGTTGAACAGAAACGTGTTACACCATAGTGACACTGTATTTCTTTTTGCCTAAGCCAAGATTCAGGCACAAGAGTTTGTGCAACTGAGTGGAAATGTGATTTCTACCCATTAACTGCCCAAGGACTACTGAATCTACTCATTTTGTACTTCAAATTACTCTTAGATTGTGCATTCACCTCATCAGTCCCATGCTTTTAAATGCTTTATTTACTAAGTCCTATCTGTAATCAGCTACTGACATTATTTATTTTTTCCTTATATTAGTACATATAGTTTAGTGTTATATACATAGTAGTTTATCATTTAATATATTGAAGGCTGCTTAAGACAAACAAAATTCCTCCACCTCTTGGACCTTTTGTGAAAAATTTACTGGATGCTCAATATATATAATATTCAATAGCATGTGAGAATAATTTTTATGCAACTCTGATAGTTAGAAAGATAGATAACTCAATTATTAGATCATCTATCAAAATATTCAGATGTGTAAGAGGCTACTAAAAAGATTGATGACTGAGAAAGTCCACTGATTCTCTAGCCATCATATCCACACATTTGGCTAGACAACATTTTTCGCTGCCTTCACAAGCAAGCTTCATTACCCATCACTCCACTGAAAAGAGTTTATTATGAGGCTGCCATCTTGGCAAGACTATTATTTAGATGATAAATGTTGGGGCAAAAAGTGTGTCTAGATTTTTTTTTTTAACCATGAGCTTTTTGACAGATAAAACAAACAGCATCTACATTTCTAATTAACTTAAATTTGGCATATACAAATATAGGTCAGTAAAGCTATGATATGCTACTAGATTATCTTCTGTCTGAATTTTGCCCTTCATTTGCAAAATGTAAATTAACTAATTAGAAGAAAGGCAGCATTATTTGTGACAAAATGCTGCTTCTACTTTTTTTGCTTTGTGACATTTATGATCAACTGCAGCCCTTCATTTTAACTTCTAGTAGATGGATAATTATGCTCAAACTCATTTATTAGGCTTTTAGCATTGTAACCCAAATAAAAACTTCAGATTTCTGAAGGCAAAGAAGTACAAAAACTGCAACATACAGCTAAATTACATACTTGACAGTTTTACTTCATTCACAACATTATGCTTAAAACATATTTTGCATGAGTACAGGTATGAATATTTTCATTTTCAATGTTCAAGTACCTGACTCAGAGGAAAGTCCCTATTAACATTCTTAAAATTTCCTTGAAATCTCTGCAGCCCTTCTGTACATGATGCACAGTAGCAATAATATACTTAAGTTATTTCATTAGTAACAAGAGTTAAATTTCACTTTATATGCCCACTATCCTCTTCAACCGTCTTGAAATGGATTAGACTAGCACTTCCTGAGTTACAAAAAGGAAGAGGGAGCTGATCATCTTGAGTTTCAGCCCAGCAACCTGACTTTGTCAAACAAAAAATATATCATATCATAGTTTACAGGAAGGTGTTCTTTTTGCTTTGGTTTGGTTTTAACTACTAGTAGGTAGGTAAAGAATCAACACTAAAAGATACATTGAAAATGTCAGATGTAAATGTCAATTAAAAATTACAAGGAATTCTGAAAGGTAAGGTCTGTGGGGGGTTGACATTCTTTGACATAGTGGAGTGTCTGTAACCAGGCCTTTGGCAAGAATAGCAGGATCTATGCTGTCAGCTCTTATCGTACATAAACTTAGATGCTTGTCTAATCTGAATGAGAAATACCAGGAGAACTGGAGCTGAAGCCTTGCAGTAATATGGAAGAAAGCTGAAATGCTCTATCTACACCACATGAATCTCCTGTGACAAGAAAATATTTAAGACAGTACAGAAAAATATAAGGGAAAAATAATGTAAACAAAAACATATACCGCTTCATTTACTATTTTTTAAGTTCAGGATGTAACAATCTAGCAGTGAAAGAGGCTTACTTAAGAGAATTACATTATAATGAAAAACCTAGTTTCATGTCCTATGAAATACGATACCTAAGGAGAACAATGCGTGAAAATATACACTTAATATCAATCACTCAAATATATATGATAATATGAATAAAATAAGGTCTTTCTTTGCTTTGACAAGAATTAGTTTTGATATAAAATTAAACAATCTATGATGCTCAGCAGAACAACTAACTTATGCTATGCATAAGGCATATAGTCTTATGCATAAGGTCTCAGTGAAGATGTCTTCATGCTCTGTTTTTCAACCACATTGTTGAAGAGAGCATGATAGGTAAAATCTAAAAACATTACTTTGGAGCTGGAGTAAAAAATGCATTTTTCATAAGCTATATGTTGATTTTTATACTGTTCATGTGTCATTAAATAAATACAAAAAGAACTAATATGAAATGCTACTGGAAATAGGCTAAATGTATCTAGGATATTTGTGAAGTGCAGAGATACACCTCTGTGTGTTTATGTATGTATGTATGTATATTTGAATGTACACTTGTATTTGTTATTCTTGCAGAAAAAACCAGAAGTTTATCATCTTTACAAAGTAGTCTACTGCATTTTCTACTAGAAAAGTATTAGAAAACAGCATTTTTCACTGTTTTTGGTTCTCTTCTATGAACAAACATATCTTACTCAGTGCTACTAAGGTTAGCAAGTTGGCATAGTAATTCACTTTAAAAAAGTAAATTAGTTTTGAAGAAACTTACTATATAAAGTCCTAAGCAGTAAAAATCACCCTAAACTCTCTTCTATCCACAACCACTTTTGTCTAAGATTTAATTTGGTAATTCAAGTGAAGCCAGAAGGGAGAGGAAAAAGAGCATAGCAAAACCCAGCATGTGTGAAAAACTACAAGCATTAGATAGCTAAACAAACCCTAAGTCCCTCAGTGTTGCAGTAAGGTCAAAACCTTTCAGCATTGTACCAGTGTGTCAAAATATGTCAACAAACCATCATACTGCAAGAAGAAGAATGACCTTTCAGTTCTTTATGTTTGGGCTGCTTAGGATACTGGGTATGCATGAACAGTTTTCCTAGGCACTTGACAAATATAACTCCCAAGGTTTCTTCCAAGTCAAGTTGTTACAATTATTTTCAACTCACCAAAACAATTTTTAAACCATCTGCAACTGAAGAATACTGAAGTTGTTAATAGAATGGACATCCACAAACCCACAACAGATCTCCCTCTTCCCCTACCACCTACAGTCAGACAACAATTATCATTTCAACAGTCTGCACAGTAACCTGCTAAACCAATTTAAAGAGATGAACAGCAAAAAATGCCTGTAATTTGCATCTCCTGATTCAGACTTTGCTCACACACAATTCATCCTTACTGTCAACTGCAAATGAATTTGAATGCAACACTTCTCTCAAAAAAAACTAGGAACACATTATCAGTGTTTGTGTTGTGATATACAATCCTTTGCATCGTTTCTGTTTGCACTTAACTGAATTAAAATACCCTTTTATTAATCAATGGGGCTCAATGATAATTTAATAATTTAACAATTGTAAGTTATAGTTATTAACTGAAGTATCAAGATCAGGCATAATGTACCAATTAACAGCACACTGAATCATGAATTTAGGTTTCCTAAAAGTGTGATTAGTATTTTAAAATTACTTATGGGAAACTTGCTTTTATTTGTTCTTTAATAAACAGGACTAAACATTTAGAATACAAACAAATGGTGGAAGGAATTTAGTACAGAGATGACTTACCATTTTTATTCAAAGAGAAGCTGAAATGCTTCTTTTTCACTATGTGAAATTGCCTTTAGTTTAATAACAGTGTCAAATATGACATTTTCCTATGGTTTTCCTCACATATAGTAAAGTCTATTTAGCTAATAATGACGTCAAGCTATCTCCTGGGACTCTCTAGAAATTACATTCCAGACTGTACATATGCCTTAGCCATGCTTTAAGAAGATAGGAAATGTAAATTGCTGTATTTGAGTTTATATCTTGCAGCAAGTCACTGACAGGGTACCCACTAATTACTGTTTGAACCATGTGTTGCTGATCTGTATATTCTTAGAAAACAGTAGCCATGCCTGTCAGCTCTGACTAACAGACTTACAGCTAGGTCTCCAATTTTTAATTCAAGTTGAAAAAAAGTCATTAAATCAGATACTATGGAGGAAAGAAAAAGAAATAGCAACATTCATCTAAACGCTAAAATAATTTACAACATGTTCATAGACCCCATTTTAAAGTGCAATCTGCGTAACTTGCTGTTCATGCTCTCCAAATTACCTTTGGCCACACTAACTATCAAATAGCTTTTATTCTCATAGTTACAACAAATGCACCAATGTAGACCAGTGAAAAATGAAAAGTGGGGTATCTACTACTTGTGCACAAAGCAATTACATTTTGTGCATGGAGTTTTTATGTTTACCCAGTGGCAGTATAAGCTACAACCTGCTCAGTGGATGCCACCACTCTGAAGGAACAAACATACTGAGGGAAGAATATGAATCACTTTATACTAAGTTTGTCCAGTATATAAAATAGCTTTTTTCCTAAAACATAACTCTGCAAAATCAGTCTGGGAATATGCAAGACCAAACTTGCCTTTTCCTTTTTCTTTATTATTGAAAAATCTCAATATCTTAACAACATTCTAAATTATAACTGTGCAAATCCACTGTCAAGGTACGCTTTGTACATTTTTAATATGAAGCTTAATTTGAGGATGAGGTTGCAGTGCACCACTGCAATTGAAAATTGCTTAACAATACCATTGATGTATGAGCCATAAAAAACCTTGCTAAGCTGTCCCTGCAGAACTCGGAGTAATAAAAAGGTGTTCTTCTGCACTGAGGTGAACAGTCATGGTTGACTGCATCTAGGGAGCTGTTCTGTTAAATGAGAAAGTGCCATTCCTTTCCTGTCAGTACAGACCAATTTAAGACACTCACAGACTTAGTTAGCACAAAGTACAGGATTTAATGAAATACACACATAACAGCAAACAAGCCCCAGCTATGTTCAAAACTTTCAGTCGGATTCTGAATAGAATTCATCTTACATCTGTGATGTGAGAAAAGAATACAGAAGCTTTTCTAGTTTGACTCCCAATTTTTAGATAAGCAATAAAAAAGATGAACAGAAAAGGTCTAAAACCTCTCACTTTCATTCCTTTCAAAGTACCTAGATTTGTGTTTCTATCCACATCCAACAGGTGATACAGATTTTCTCCTGAATTTCATTTCTGCTTTAAGTTCAATCAATGGGTCAAGTTTAAAAATTCCTAAACTATTACTTGAGTGTCATATCATCTCTATTGTGAACTCATGCTTGTTCTTCAAGTAATTTCTTTTTCAAGAAGAAGGGATACAAAAGGTGTGGTGAATTGACTGAGAATCTGGTTCTCCCTTGAGAGACTCTGCTTAGACTGATTAAATACAAAATTGGTTCAGTTTGTGCAGCTATACCTGTGTCCTGTCATATAAACAGTTCCACAGACCAATGAAAGTTAACTGTCTAACCTACATGAAACCTAATCTGTCAAGATGTGTTCATTAACCCAACTGTCATTATATTAGAAACTACAGTAATTCAGAACTCGTTTTAGAGGATGTGGCACTGTCAGCTTGGCCAAGCAGTACCAAAATTAAAACTAACAGGATTTATTCTTTAAAACAACCCCACAGCAATCTGTCTAATTTCCATAATTAACCTAAATTTTGGATTTAGAGTGTAACAAATCTCACTATGGAGAGTTCTAGTTTCCTTTAAATGAATGTAAATTTACTATATTTAAGAATCAACCATTTTTGTAGTTGTTTCTAATACAAACGGCTGTAACAGCAGATTTGGAAAATTCTCAAAACTACTTCCAAAGTGTTTTATTGATCCATGTATCACTCAAGTCTACTTTTTGCAACATTAAAGATACTTGACTAACAGCTCAATGAGAGATGTTACTCATTTTTGAAGTTGAATTATTAATTCGTACATGTTAAAATTAAAATTAAGTTAGCAACAACTTGGTTTCTTGATAAAAGCTTAAGAGAAGTTTCCTTTGGAAATGTCAGATGCAAATGATAAATACTATTCTCAAATATTTTACACTAAAATGTGGATAAATACTTCATAGCACAAAACAAGAGGACAGAAACTGTAATGGCAATTTTATTACAAACAACAACTGGATCTATGCCTTCATTCTACCTGTCAATGCAAGTTTCACCACATCTCAACTTAGTATCTTTATGTTCAAGTTATCTGTTTAAAATTCACTTCCTGGAGGTATTCTTCTGTGATACTATAATGGATGCCTTCAAAACTCACCCTTTTCACTCAGGAAGTATTCCAGTACATCTGATGGTCTTCTCCCAGCTTGAGCTGCTCCATTTCTTTTACAATGATGTGCAGTTCAGCGCTGTTTGCATCACAGTCTTTCCTGCCATTCTCACCATTTGCCTTGATGTTTTATATACCCAAATTTCTTTCTAAGTTTTATATTCAGTGTTTTACAATTTATTTTCTACAACTCTTCTAGAGTATATCTTCATCCAATAACTGACAGCCTTTCAAGTTTCCCATTACCTTGATTTAAGTTTTCCAATTCTCTGCTTTCTGGGATTATCAAGTAAGGGCAGGTCCTTTTCATATCAACCAAAAATGTTGCTGCAGAGCATAATTCCCCAGTTTGATGATGTTATTATCAAGATCTGGTTTCCCTTTCTCTGCTGCTTTCTACTGAACCTGCTTTTAAGCTACTTCCAAAGCTAATGCTAGTTATTTTCACATTCACTTGAAATACTATTATGGTCACCAGATTAGTCTCTGATATTGGCACACCGCCTCTTTGTTGCATGTTCGCACACTTGTGCCATGTTCTCCACTATCCCTCTGATGGCCTCTTGTGGACACTGAGAAGACCTTTAAATTTATGCTTTAAAAAATCTGTTATTAAAACTTTAATTTGCCTCTCTATTTTACTTAGGGTTCTAATACATATAAAAATGGCATTGAAGATGACGCATTGTGTTTAGTATCTTTTTGGGAAAAAAATCCTCCAGTGAGGAGGCATCTAGTAGCATGGCAAGATTTATAAATATACACAACAATGACTTTTAGAACAGTAAAGCTGAAGTATTTTAACCATATTTAAAAGAAAATATCTTTACACCAATACCATCAACATGCCACAAAATTCTGTCTAGCACAACTTATTTCCCCCCTTATCCTGCAAATACTACATTTTCAAGTTGAACATAAGTGCAATTATTGCTTCAAATGTAAACAGTATATGAAATAAATACTTTATTAAAAAATACACTGTGAAAGGATGCTGTCCTACATACAATGTCATGGAGCAATAACGTCCTTTATACACAAACCCCACTTGGTTAGACTGTGAAGATTTTTTAACAAATTTGGCACCTTGCACGTATTCCAAAATGTTACAGCAAAATTTTCTTTCTAAGTCAGGTACTAAAAAACTGACATATGACTTTTGTACCAAAATAACTTACTCTGTCATTACCATCACTGTAAAATCAGCATATATATTTGCTGCATGTTAACAATTAAGATCCCATTTTTTCATAAATATTTCAGCACACTAACCTGAAATGCTAATTAATGACATTCAAAATACAGATTCGTAACATGTATAGTCAGTAGTGCTTTATCCAGCAACTTCCTTTTAAAATGAAGTCCTATTTATCTATAAGGAAAAAAACCAGAAATATACCTGTTCCAGTAGCTCCAAAACTGGTCCTGCAAGTAGGCTTGGTGGCTACTTTCATCACCAAATGAGGCTTTGCTTTCAATCCAGTGAATTATGTGTCCTTCCACAGCTAGGGTGACAGCAGAAAATAAACTGAACTCTGAAAGTCACACTCAACAACTTGTAAGACTGTTTTAGGGAACATTCTATTTACTCCACAATCTACTACATAATTCATGCTTGTAACCAAGTTACATATTTGTAAAAATTATGTTTCAAATATGCACATAGGGCATTAAAAAAAATACCAGAAAATACTTTTAACAGATAATCACATGAATTTCAGTTTAATTACACCCTGTTCCACATACCTGTTTTAATCTAACACAAACAGAATGTAAAGAAAAAGATATTAGACTAAGAGACAGTTATATTCCTATACTACTCTTTGCTGGAAAGTAGTTGTCAGGAAAGAAATGGCTAAATGATAAAAACAGTTAGCTAAACTGCTAGAGACAGACACTTGCTACCAATCCAGTAAAGAAGGTGTAAGAAAGGGAAGGAAATTCATTTTAGACACACATCTGCTTCCTTTCTTTTATAAAACCAGTAATGCTTCATCAGAAGGAAGTTACTAGTAAGAAGGCTTATGTGAAAAAATGTGATTTTGAATTTCTGTTTTTTTCTATGCTTTGGTATTTGCTTAGGTTCAGGTTTTTCCACATTTCTTGCAGGAGTGAACTACTAATATTAATAGAATCATCATTTTTTTGGACAAAGGCATGTCCTCTCTGAAGTCGACAAGGTAATTCTGCAGAAGAAATCATGAGCATCACTCTAGAGAACATTCTTTCTCCAAAAAGGTGTTGTTGGGTGTCATTGTAAAGATCTTTAAAAATGTCACCTTTGAGTTACCTACAATATCCACAACCATGATGCCATATCCTAAATTTCACTCGGAATGACATTTTCAGAGAACATGTAAACCCAGAAGCACTATACAGAAAGATTACAATAGGCTATAGCAGCAAATGGTTGACCACAGATGGCAAAACTACTCAGGAAATCTGGGAAAATAACTCATGAAGTCACCACAGTAAGCTCTATGTGCCACCACTACCCTGCTATCAGTAACCTAGTTAACTTGTGTAGGCCTGTCCTCCTACATCCTTCCCTACCCCCAACACCTTCAGACGCCAGGAGATGTAACAGCTGAGGTAAAATCAGCTCAGAAGCTATTTCTAAGAAACATTTGCCTTCCCTAGGCATGTACTGAGTCATGAAGAAAAGAATCCAAGGACTGCTATACCTTAGTTCAGGGGAGACAACAGGTAGAACATGATTTCCTGTCTCAAGTAATAATTTGAAAGAAGCAATGCACTATTATTATTTAAATTTGAGACAAATTTATGCAAATGAAATGACTATTTTTAACCTTCTTTCTAATAGGGTAATATTACAAAAAGAGTCTTTTGTGTGTTTCCTGGTTTCACTTCTCAAGAGTTAAAACAAAATAGTTGCTTTTCTAGTTTCCTTTTGATCAGGCTCCTGAATAGGTGGGACACAATCTCATGTTTCTAATATAGAAGTGGGTGCCTTAACACTGATTATGTACGGTATTTATCATGGTCCACATTACTGGGCAATCCTACTAATGTACACAACTTTCTGAAGAGCAGGTAAAGAGGGAGGCAGGCTCTTTTCAGTGGTGTCCAGTAACAGGACCAGAAGCAATGGATACAAACTTAAACACAAGAGTTTCTGCCTGTGGAAAGTAACCAATTTTCCACTGTGAGGGTGCCTGAGCATAGGCACATGTTACTTAGAAAGGTTATGGATTCTCCCTCCTTGCTGATATTCAAGATCTGTCACATGGCCTCAAGACCAGAAAAGGCAGATGAACTTTAACATGACCTTTATACTTACTTTTGCTCCTTATTCTTTCTTACTGTTCAGGCTTTTAGAAAACAGAAGAGTACTGCAGAGTTGTATTTGGATGCAAAGTGATGGCAAAAAGAGTAATTGCACAATGACAAACCTTTATGCAATGACCTATAGGGGCAATGTAATACTCTTAAGACTACTTTGAACTGATTTGGTCTAGAAGTAAAAGACAATTATAGCTATTTCAGAGTTTAGTTCAGAAGGGCAGCAGGTAGAATACATCAGAGGGAGCAGGGACTTGGGGGTTTTTACTGTTTTTTTTTTTTTTTTTTTTTTTTTTTTTTTTTTGTTAATAATGAGATAAAAACATGCAAAGACTAAAGAAGAAACACTGGCAACACTGCTTAGGATGAAATCTTTCTGACTCAGACTAGAAGTTCTTCAAGTTATTGGGTAACTCCTGAAGAGACTAATTTACAGTACGCTGGAATATGCTTTGCTTAAGTAGCCATAACATTTTAGCATGAGCATTTCTACACAAAATAATAAAAATTCTTTTAGAAGACTTACCTACTGGCACTTCTAAAATAAAGTCTGGTGTTTTGTCATAACCCTTTGCACGAAGCTGATCTTCAGCTGTACATAGAAAATAACTACTGTTTATAAAACTATTCCATTAAGTAGACAGCAGCATAATTAATTTTATTCTAAATAAGAGTGCAAGAATTACTAATGCAGTCATACATATCTTTCTTATGCATGCAATGCTGTGTCAGATTAAATGAACCTTTGTAGAAAACCTGAACCATGGATATAAAAATGCTTCTTTGTCATCCCTGCATTTTTATGTCTTCATTATAAACATCATTAATTCAAGCTGTCATACAGTATTTTATAACCTCCAAATATTCAAAATAAAGAGGTATATTCATTGATTGAAAGTAGAGTCTCTCCACCTTTGGATGTGTTAGGATTAATCCTACTAACACCACAAATGTAGATATACTGTTGGTGCTGCCTTGGTTTTATTTTTAATGTTAGGATAAAGTTGTTAAAAAAAAAGGGCAAGAAAAACCTTCTCTCCTGGAAATTTATTAAAGTAAAGAAGAGCCATAATATTAGTTTCTCATTCTGAATTCTGTAGATTTTTTCCAATTTCTGAACATAAAAAGATTTAGACATTCTGCTAACATTAAGTCTATAACTTTATTGCTTACAAATACTAGAGCTGAATGTTTCAAGAAATAATAATGAGTGAGTAAGACAAAAAATGCAAAAGGCAAAAATGCTCCTTTTTAAAAAACAGGAAAAAAAAAAAAAGGAAAAAAGCCCATGTCACCCCTTAATATTTTTAAACTACTGTCCTTGATTTCCGATACCATTACATTGGTATTTCTGAAAGACCATTTCTCCATTAGAATTTGGAGTGACCTGGTCATTCAATTCCAGGCATGGCTTTCTGTCTTCACCCAAGCTCAACTAATGGCACTACCTAGTAACAAGTGAGGCTGTGTAGCCCCTTAACACCTACTGGGCTGTTGACATTGTCATGCATCCCATTCGCCTTTCTACATCACCTTTGATTAAAATTAATGGTCCATTCTCACTGTTGGGTAGCTTATTTCCAATCCATTTATCAGGTTAGGACAGTAGCTTCATGGCCAACTCAGTTTTTGAATACTTTGTACAAATCCTGAAAGGTCAGCAGTTTGTGTCCAAGTAACATTTTAATGAAAAGAAGAACACACTAACTTAAAAATCAAAATATTGTAATATTGCCAAAAGCAAACTCTCCCAGTCTTTTTCACTGAAGAATGTAAGTCTGAAATATTTTATATAGCGAACTAATTCTGAAAGGGTGACAGAAGTAAATTTGGAAAGCTGTACGTTTATGTCAGTGCAAAAGCTGTTTATTCTTTTTGAGTGGTACTATGTATTTTTTAAATTTTGAGAGAATTTCTTCATTATAAACAGACTACACTGTAAATAGAAGTCTTTGCACTGTGATACTTCATTATAACACATGATAAGGTAATGAAAAACATTTCTAGGATTTGGAGACAGACTTACTTTTTGACTATTTTTTGAACTCAGATTTTATCATGTATACAGATAAATTACGTTAAGATCAAGAAGTTTCTAATTTAACAGAACCTAGTAATAGAAAGTTTTATGGCATAAAATAAAAAGGAATTAATGTTCTACGTAATCTTTTAATCCTTATTTAAACAATACAATTTCATCCAAATCTAGTTAACTGCAACCTGTTCTTAAAATAATCTAGGGTAGACAATAGGATGTCTCAGCTGAAATTTTGTTCATTTATGAGCAATAGCAATGGAAAGGTCAGTCTTTCACATCTAACAAATGCTAGTACCACAAAATCAGGGAAATACACCTCAAAAAAAACTTACTGAAAACCAAAACAGATGTAAACACACATTTCAATAGGTCACCTATTGGCAGGTCTCTGAACTGGAATCTGCATCAGCATTACTTTTAATATTCTTCAATACATTATCTTTTCAAGTGTGCCCAATTACTTTTAAAATCTTTTAACACTAATTCATGGCTTGAAAAAGATAATGTTTTTTGTTTTAAATCTGGTTCTGAATGTCTTCATGCGGTTTCTCCTAGCATTGTGTACAGTGATTAACATTAGAAAACATATTAAAAACCATGTTAATTATTAATCATGTGCAGAAATAGAACTTCACATTACTATTTCTCCAAAGGTTTTGAAGCTTTGTAACTCTGCAGAAGAAATAATTACCAAAACTCGTCATGATCAACGTAAAATTTTTGTTTTAAACTGTAACACCATCAAAAAGAAGTTCTAGCTTTTCAGCCGAGGTAAGTTTCCCATTGGTCCAGCAACTACAGCAGGCAGCATTCTGCACCTCAAAAGATCCTTAAACTCTAGCACAGATTAAGAAAATAATTCAGTAACTGCTTGAAAGCCAGCCCACAGTAGCTTTGACAGCTACATTTATAAATACTCAGGTTTGAAAATTATGCGGAAACAGCTCTAAAAAGTAGTTTGTCAAGAGATACCCAAATAATTTAGATTTTCAACAAAACTGCAGCTTCATCTTTACCATAATGTAAATCTCAATCAGAACCATTTAACACATCATTGTTCTTATACTAGCCCTCTTCTGCTGGTGCATGAATGAGCTACAACTGCAAATTTAAGAATAAGCAGAAAACACTGATCAGACGTCATGATTTATATCCATTGGTGGGAACCAAAGAAGGATGAAGCTCAGTACCTCCCGATACACCTAAAAACTTTCCTAGCACATTTATGGTAAAGACACACACAAAAAAAAAAATTTAAAAAAAAAAAAAAAAATTCCTATACAGAATATAGGAACTCCAGGCATTTCAGTATGGCATGTGAAACTGTGAGCCGTGAGCCTGTTTTGGTAAAATGTTTATTTGATCACTTTAATCTCAGACCAAGTGATAAAGACTTGAGAGCTGTGTTTTTGCTGTAGAGACGACATGGTGTATAAAGTACTTCTCATGAACAGTGGATTAATAAAACGTAACACTCATTACTGTGTACAGGTTTCCAGTCAATTCCAGGGTGAGTCTGAAGCGGTTACCTCTTATCTGTAGGCATTGAAAGCCAACAGCTCTAGAAACATAAATTCTTGTCCTGAACCTGAAAAGCTGCTTCATGCTCTAAGACTATACTGAGGCACTTCATATTCACTGTGTCCTTTGACTGTTCTTTCCTCCCCTAGACTTTCTGTTCCCAAGTGAACACATTTATACAAAACCCCTAACTATTCTTGAAGTACAGTACAGTGGAACAGTACACTAATATGGGAACTGCAAAATTTCTGTTTCTTTGAAATGTGTTAAAAAGTAATGGAATTACAAACCATAAGCCATGCAAATCATATGCCATCTTCAGAACAAGAATGAAGTATTATGCAACAAAGCCTGAATTTGTGGACCTATGGGAAACACCATCATTCCTTCTGTTTTTCTGGTGTTCTCTTCAAGCAGTTTTGGAACTACTTTTTCAGACAGGAAAGGCTGTATTGCAAGTGGCTTGGTAGGGTTCATCTTGCAGATACTTAGGGAAAGCTTTTTTTTAAGAATACCCCAAACACATCTAGAATCTGAAATACATATGTGATCACAGATACAATAAATACAAATCTTAACATATCTTAAATCATGACTAAACAATACTTCACTATACATAAAATGTGAACAACAAATTAAGCTCTCTCATTTCTGTCTTCATATTCTAACAAGATGAACCATTCTAGATGTTTTAATTCAACAGCACAAATTTCTTGAAGCTAATTTCGAAAGACAAAATTGATGCTTATTCAAAGTTATAAAGCACTAAAATTTAAATGTGATTTTTATACTGCTTAAGCTTACACAAGCCAAATAAAATGATAATCATTGGGTTGAGGATCCCTTAATGAGTCATCCAGTCCATTCCCTTGTATTGCAACAGAATTGATTTCATTATCAGCTTTGATAGATGAGTGTCAAATCTAGCCTTGAATTTTTCATTGAAAGTGATTCCACAACCTTTCCTGGAAATTTGTTTCATACTTATTGTTCCTACAACTGTTTGGTATTTTAACTTGCCATCATCTCTGCAATTACAGCTAAAGCCTATTACCTGTATCTATCCTCTTACAGTCAAATAAGAAAATCTGCCTCTTCTTATTTTCATAGTGTCATTTGCAAGCCTTGTGATAGTTAATCCTGTCCTTTTTTCACTTTTCTCTCAAATAAAAGAGCACACTAATTCTGTTCCTTAATCATATGGACAAATCTCTACAAAAGCTTAATAACACTTTCTAACTTCTTGAATTTGTTTAAGGTTTCCAAAATGTTAACCCAATATGCCTTCAGGAGAGATTGTACTCCCGATAAACCTACAAAATTCCCTGTTCACACAAATTTAGTACAATCCTCAACCATTAACAGAAGAGAGCATTTCACTTCACTGTCGTCTCATCACATAAGAAATCCAAGATTTAAGAAGTCATTGTTTATCATCACATTCAGAGAATGGATACTTTAAACATATATCTTTGTTTCCATGGCACTCATGTAAAAGAAACATACTGCAGGCTAAAAGAAAAAAATGAAAGTAACTTCCTAAATAATTAATCTCTAAAATAACTTTAAAAATAGGGAGTCTAAAAAAGAGTAATTGCATTGATTGGGAAGCAGGGGGCAAAAATTCAGCAGAAACTGCACAGCAAGGTAAATGAGTGAATCTTCTATCAGTTCTTTAATACATAAAGCATTCTGAAGCTAATATTTCATATGCTTCTTCCTAAATCTCATAAGGCCTGGATTATGGCTAATATCTCATGACACCAAAAGTAATACTGCAGCAGATATTAAAGCATTTTTTTCAGCTACTTATTCTATAAAATATTAATTGCAAGTCTGTGCATGTGCTGTATATATAGGGTATTAGGTAACTGAGTTCCTGCTCAGTTCTAAATCAATAAAAGATAACATATATAGCATCAATCATATTTTACTCTTCCTTGCTACCTAATACAGGGATAATTTGGGCTGAATTTTGTCCTAGGAAAACAGTTACCAACACCTCTGAAGTTAAGAACTCACTGGCTAGCCTCTACTACAGATTCTTACCTATGAAAGAGAGATTTTTTTCCAAAAGCATTTCTCGCAGCAAGACTTCATGCTCATGCCCAATAGCGCTGATAGCTTTAGGTTAAGAAATAGAAGATTGGAAAAGAAGCAACTCCATGAAAACATCATAGGTAAAGTAACTAATCATAGAATTTATTTGCCTTAATCTGTGTTTCAGAAGTAATCAGTGATTTGAACTCTAAATTTTGAAAATTCTTCTAGTGATTTTTAAAAGCATACACAACTTTGCAAAAATCAGATTATTGTATCAACAGCATACATTTTATAGAATTAAGACCCATTTGACCATTTTTATTCAGTATAATTAAGTACAATTAAGGAGAATATTTCCATTTTTTCTTTACTGTTTATTCTTCTAAATATAATAGAAAATGTGATCCTAAAACATTCAGTTAATTACGTTTAAAGTTGCTCTTTACTGACTACTAATCAATTCTCCAATCCAGCAAAGGATGAAACAAACTGGTTTTCTTTCTTTATATTCTGAAATTGATAGGTACTATATCCATCTGAAACATCTTACTGTAAAAAAAAAACCCTTTTAATTGACTTTTCAGAAGCATGAACAAATGTCAGGGAAGCATGAAATAATATTTTATAGTGAAGTTCTTTTCACTTCACTGACAGCCTGTTGATCCAATGTTCTATTCCTTGCCATATGTAAAAACGTTGTCATATTAAATATTTTTAATGTAGCCTCCTGGAGGTCAAAGTTCTATTCTGGAAGCTCCTAAGAAGAATCCTATGAAACAATATGACAAATGATCTTATGTTAAAAGCAGTTAAGCTCCAAATTCTGTTTAAAGAAACCTCTTAAAATTTAAACTGTAGATCACCTTACCATTACAGTTAATTACTTAGCTTACACAAACACCTCATAACAACAACAAAAAAATTCTATGGAAAAATTTCATATGTACATACAGCTTATATCAACTGAAACTATGTATTATGTTAAACTCTGCTAGCAATTTCAGAACAAAAGGGAAAAAAGAAGAATGGAAAAAGGTAAGAAAAATACTGCAAACAGAATTTACAATGCACCATAAGCAAAAACACTTAATCTATAATAATACCTGTTATTGATGTATGGCAATGACCATGGGGCAAAACTTGTAAATAACCTCACAAGCCATTTTCTACTCATGCAATCTAGCAGCCCAGTTTCCCGTAAGCATCTAAACTATTACTGAAAAATAGCCTCTTGGCATTTACAAAGAGGTTGACTTCATACTTTGGTCCATGCATATACAATTAGATAGTTATATTTAAAATCAATATGCAATCCTTCAGAAGACATTATGCTTTTAAAACCTTAACTTCAAATTGATTTTTAACTATTTTATGCACCTCAAAATTAACATCTAATTCAGCAACATACTTGCAGTAATGCACTCACACAGTTTAGTATTAAACTTTTCTCTACCAAAATGGAATTGAAAAGCTCCTCATTACTCTCATTGATGTCACTGCATATTCAACAACAGATTTTAGCCAGAATCTGTAGAGAATATAAAAGCCTTTTCTAGACTGCAGGCAAGTCTCAAAAACGGTTCATAATTCTACATATGTGTCTTTATTACTTTTAAACATGGCACTTCCATAAGACTACAGCCAGATTGCTCATCCACAAAATATTAATCTTAAAATTACAAAAACTAGTGATCAACAACCCTTTAAAATGTGTGGCTTATTAAATTAATCCACCTTCAGAGAGCTTTGTTTAATGGTAAAGATAATCTCAATGAGTATTTAAAATTACAATTTAAAACACAAAATACAAAGACAATTAGAACTCTTTCCTGCTCCTGTTAAAAGTCAATGGGGGTAGGGCTGAGACGGTAGTAGACAACAAGTGTTTCTAGTAGAAAGTAAGTATTTTTAAGGAGTGACAATCATGTGTATCAAAACCACAAGTACTGCTTTTCATACGTAACTAAACTGTGGCTTTCCTATCCTGCACCTGTACAGTGAAATCAACATCTTCCCCCAAACTCCATGCAGAGATTCATGCAAGGATTCTCTAGGACTTGGGAGGGAACTGCCTTATTAGCTTGCTCAGTGACAGCAGGCCATAAGTTTGAAATTTTTCCTTTGACCACAGACTGAAACAGAAGAGCTGCTCCTGCAGGACTTTATTAAAATAGATTTGGGTTCTTAGTGGTCACTCCTACCGTATTCTAATCTTTCTAGTCTGAAACACTCAGTGCCATGTGGAGTTCCCTCAGTGTACACACTGTATGGCTCTTTAATTAACTACTTCAACACCACAAAAAAAGAAAAATCCCTGAAAATTCGGGATATATAAGGATTTTTCACTACAGCTATTATAATCTACTTCAAGAAGAAGTGAACATAAAAGAACTGCACTGGAATGTCAGCTAGGAGTTTAAAAATCGTTCAATCACACCTGAATGGTACTTGGAAAAATTTCTGTTAAAACTCATATTCGTAACAAAGGAAAGCCATAATGTTGAACTCTATCTATGAAACTTACTAATTTAATCACAGAATAGCTGAGATTGGAAGGTGTCTCCAGAGATCATCTAGTCCAACTCCACCACTCAAAGCACGGTCACTTAGTCTTAAGCAAAAACCAGATACGCTTTTCCACTAATCAAAACCAAAGAGGTTCAATCAGGCATATGAAAGTGTAACCAGCAAACTGACATCTTACCATGGTCCATCTGATTTTTGTTAGTTAAGAGAAAGCTCTGCAGTGACCCTCTAGCTGACTGAATGCAAAAGAAAAGAGCATGAAATGTGTTTTGTGAAGCAGAACTTTATGTCAGGTTAAAGCTAGACACATCTCTTCCACATGGTCTAAGATCATCAATTGTGCACCTAAAATTTTATGGGAAAGGATACTGTTTGATGCAGTCCACCAGTGGTCCATAACAACAGTCATTCACAGTACACTGCAGACAAATAAGAGAAGTAGTATACTGATGGGCAACTACAAAACCATTTCAGTTAAGGAGTATCTTAAAAACAGTAATTACTTTTCCTCAAAAAGGCCATCAGATGCTGTTCAGATTTAATCACAGAAAACAAAAACTGCATGCTTTTATTCACTATAAAAGCAAGCTATTAAAAAGTGAAATGCTCCCCTCACAAATATTGCACTGCCATTTATAGTGCACTCTGACCTCACTGATAGTTTATGATGACAGTAATTAAATGAGGTTTAAAATCTTTTACTCTGCCAGGCAGATAACAGAATTGCCACAGGAAAAAAACCCAAACCAAACAAAACAAGTGTGATTAATACCTGATAGACTTGATTTGCTAGCACTCCATCTGGAATCTGAGAAGGGTCCCGTAGCATACTATTTATAAGAGTTTTGGAGGCTAGAGAAATAAAAATAAAAAACATACCAAAAAACCTGTTAGCTCAGTTACACTTTATTAATAAAAAACATTGATGATATCAATAATTTTGAAAATTATCCACCCAGCAAATACAAACTTACAAATCCATAACTACTTACCCATTCTGATACTCTAAAGTCTTGAAACACCAAAGGATTTTAACAGCCCAAGGTGAAAGCAGATCCTTATTTACTTAGTTCCACTGGACAGTTTGTGCTTTAGAAGCATCATGCTTTCTAATGAAACTGCTTAGTCTACAGTATGTATAACTCAAAATAACCTTCATATCCTATTAGAACTTTAGGAAGAAGATATGTAAAAATTAAAAACAGCCCTGAAAAACTTTTTAAGGACTTCATGATTCCAATTTATTAGTTTTCAAATTCAAGGATTTACTTACTCAGTGTTGCTACACTTTTCTGAATGCATTTAGGAGCTGGGAAAAAGGCTCTCTCTGCTTTTTTTAAATGTACAAATGTAAGTCAAAAGAAGTAAGAAGTTAATTTCAGCACCTATAACTTTTTTTACTCAGTGATATTGATACTACAATGAAAAAATAATGTAAAACAGGAGATACTTTTAGTTCATTTTCAAATACAGTATTCGCAATCCTCAACATTGTTTTCTCTCTATGTGCTTAGTCTGTGTAGTTGCAAATACCAGTTAATTACTAATAGTACGGGAAAGACTTAATTCTAGAAAAATACCTTCTAAAACCATCAAATATTTAATTATAAATTTTCTCAGAGAAAAGTCAACACTGAACATGCTGCCTGTGTCTCTGCAAATAACCTCTTATGGAGCTCAGCTGGTGGTGTATTTACATCACTGAATCCTCAAGTGTAGATCTGGTTTAAGATTAGCAAGGTTCCTGACTTCACCAAAGATGATCTGTGTGACTTCAGAGTAATTCCTTTAACCTTTGTGTGCTTCAATTCTGTAAACAAAATGAAAAACTCTTTTCCTTCTGTAAACAAAATGAAAAACTCTTGTTCTTCATCTGTGTTGCCCTGACTCAGAGCCAAAGCTTTGTCATGGTCTTCAGTAACTGAATCAAAAGACTCAGGTGACATCGTGAAAAGGACCGAAGTACCCTGTAACATGAAGGGATCTGCCATATGAGCAGCAATGTTGCTGCTGCATTAATGGATGTGTGTAAGCACTTTGCTGAAAGTAAAGGAGACTGGCATTGTAATCTACTTCCCAAGTTACCTCTTAAAAGCATCACATTCAGGTGAATGTAGCATTTGCAAGAGAATAATTTATTTTAATATATGAAGCAAAGGAATACAAACCCCTGAATGAGTTTAAAGGCTTTCCAAGAGCTACAAAGAGCTATTATGACAGGCAGAAGCAAAAGTCTGTGCAAATAGTTTTAAAGACAATGACTTCCACTAAGCAAAAACACATCCAGATGCAACATGCCACATTACATCTACAGATCTTATTACTCTCCTATGAAATTAACATCACTTCTATAAGTTAATACTAAGAATAAATAGGCATTTTACCTTAGCCTTTGTATGCTGTTAAAAACACAAGCATTACTTAGCATAAAAACTTTGAAAATGTGAAACAAAAGGTGGTGTGCATATTTACTTCACTAACACTTAAAATTAAAACAATAACCATTTTTCACTTGGTAGCAGTAATACACAAGTAACAGTTTGCCAATAGAGAGATTGATAGAATGGTAAAGTAATGAAGAGTGTAACACAGAATTCACTGCTTTGAAGCACTACTGATGTAGTTATTATGCCTTGATTATAAGAAATTAAGTATTTTTATAACTAATCAAACTCCAGAAAAACACCATAGATTTGCATTTGAAAAATGTTTAACTGGACACTATTTTGAGTAATGAGCTACAGGCGCAAAATAAATTTCCTCTGTTTCTGAGACTGTCAACTTCAGTTTCTCAATTCTGGTTACCAGCTATTCTACCCTTTACCTTTATGTTAGTAATAATGAATTTGCATACCGAATTTTATATTAGGCTGATGTCACATTGGTTCTACAAGTTGTTAAACTATGCTTCTAAAAGAAGAATCAATCAAACAGAACTGATTACTATACCGGCTTTGAATATATTATCTTTTTCTTACATAAACATTATCTGCTTATGTAATGTCCTGCAAAACTGAAAAAAATTCACCGCATACATTATTAACTTTGCATTATCTAAGCAGCTAAGATAAGGTACCTTCAACTCCAATTACTGTTTTAAGAAAGCCAGTTACTGCAGTGGCAGCATCCCAACAAGGCTGACTGCATAGAAACTTAAATGGCATAGAAGTGCTAAGGTTTTTATGTGAACAACAATGCCAGTCAGAAAATAAAATTTATTGAAATGCTATTCTTGCACAGATCTCTTCTTTACTTAATCAGAAGTAAGATGACACACTGGTGAATATTCAAGCAAAAGCAGGTCATCTGCTTTTCCTTCTCAAGCTGCTACACTTACTTTCCGTTCTGGTCAAACCGAATTATCAGTGGAATATAATATAAAAATGTGTGATGTAACACTGTTTCTTTTAAATGAAGAAATTACTTCTCTTTGCATTGCGACTATGCAAACATTAAAGCAACAATTTAATTACAGTTCTGGAGATTTTAGCAGAAATAATCATAGTGCACCTAAAATAAAATTAATGTAAAGAAAACTTCTGTAAATGTAATAGTTCAAAGGAGATAAAGAACAGCTCATATTTACATTTTAACACAGCTGCAGCACAGCAT
>NC_089145.1:32790135-32800135 GCF_009819655.1 Sylvia atricapilla
AAGGTGCAAAATAAAGTATTTATGACACACATTCCACCCCTGTACATAGCTACAGACCAAAACTGGGTGCACAAACAATGGCAAAATCCTTATCACTGCAACTAAGTACAATACAAAACATAGTGATATCAGAAGTGCTAAGAAAAACATCTAAGAACGTCCTGAAATGCTGGAAATTGAAGTGAAGGGGAAGGGATGATGATTAGTTTTGATATATTGACAGTAATTTGATATTTTAAAATATCTTTGTCAAATGAAACTCATGTTTAATGACTGTCAGGTTCACATTCAATTTATTAGTTGCTTTTTTTTTTCCATCTGTACACACTAATACTGTTTTTTTTTCCTTATTTTTGTGATTTAAGTTTTCCTAATGAAATGCATCATGTTTTAAAGGAAATAATAAATTTTCTTGGAAATCTGATAAAATGAGAAGTAGGCCTTAAGAGTGTCTAAATGGGGTAAGGTGTGAAGAATAAACTCCTATAATTAGAGTAAACAGATTAAATGTTTGAATGAAACCAATACTATCCATATGAAAAAAATACATATAATATTCTTATCTTTTATAAAATTTGTTTCCTTCAAATTGTGTTAAAAAAATCTTTCCTTTATATTTTATCACTTGTTTTTCTAAAAGCTGCTATTCTAAATATGATATGCAAACAATTTTGAAATATTATCTTGTTCCAATTCCAAATTTATTAGGCCTTTTGCTACATGTGAACTGCTACCTTCAAGTGGTTGCACAAGGACATTCTCCCTGGTTAAAAAAGCTACACCAGCCACTCAATACTGGGCCCGGAGTAAGAAAAAAGATGGGTAATTTCACAGTAAGCAGTTTCCTTCTATTGTTCTTAAGGAACAAATCCTCTATCACACACCAAAATTGTACCAGCAGACAAGAGCTCACAGGACACCTGCCAACTAACAGTTGACTCAGCACTGTCATCCTCTCACTAGATGATGAAGTAGAAAACTCATTTTGCAGAAAAGCCACTTGTTAAAAAAATTCATAAATTCATAAAGACATTAAAAAGATTCTCCCACAGTTTATAAACTAACATGTTATTCAAACATAACAAAAGACACTGAAAATGCAAAGCCAATAGCAATTCTTTTGCATCCACAAATCACTATTGGCATACATTGTTAAAGATCTTGGACATGATTTTTCACTAAGATGTAATGATTTTCCGTTAATAGGAAAATAAGCTTCTCTAGGCAAGGATTTAATCTTTAATTTATGCTATCCACCTACTTTGTGAAACAACACACCAAGAAAGCATAGAGAAAACTTGAAAGGGGGTAAATATTATATGTAGTCAATTATATGCTAAAACAAGTTAGCAGTGATTAGGGAATTATACAATAAAGTCTATATCCACTACATTATGTTTTTAATGATCACTCTAACAAGCACTTAAGTGACTGTGATACACTAAGGAATGACCAATATCACTGCACAAAGTTGAAACATCACTAAACTCTTGCAGTTTTTGGATGTGTCATAAAAAAGAAAATTAAAGAAAAAGCATCATTACATAAAATCTTTGTTAAAGTTCATTAGTATTAGCTAAGGAAACAAACTAGTCACAGAGACACAAGCAGAGAAAAATCCCAAAGCCCTATTAAGGGTTAGACTCTGTGAACAAGAGAAATACATGTCCATTTCCTCACAATAAAAGTTAACAGTGGTGTGACATAGGCTGACACCTACTAAATCAGGTTGTTTAAAATGTTTTGTAAGAACCCAAAACGCAAGTGATGAGATCACAGAGGATTAAAATACGTCAAACTCAGGTTACAATCCTGAAGATGAATCTGAGTAAACTGGCAACCATTGAAAATCTGCAGCTCTACATAACTGTAAGCTTCAGGTCAAACACATAATTGGCCTTGAGTAAGTATTTTCAGGGGTGGGCTCTCATTTAATTTATGGACAAAAAAGCAAAGAAATTTCAGAGAAAAGGCTAAATGAATACATGCTTCAATAGCAGATTGAGAAAAAGGATTTTCTAAGTGCCTCTTCATTTTGTCTACTGAATTGTTTTACTAATTTGAAAACAAACATAAAATAAAATATAAGTCAAGCAAATCTTGACACTGAATGCAAGTATACAATTCTGTCATACGAGATCAGCAGGGGAAAGCACTGAGAAAAAAGTAAACCAGCCCTTAAGCATGAAGAAGTTCTTCAGAAAAGTAAATAGAATTCTGATTTGGGAACTTGAGAAAGGCAAGAAATTCTACAGTCCTGTAACTAGGGTTAAGATTGATTGTATTGCCAAGGATTCAAAATTATTTAAAAAAGCTGTTTCTATTACTTCAATTTTCAGTTTTTCCTAAAAGTTTCCTAAAGAAAATAGGTTTCCTAAAGAAAACAACAATAGGGAATCGACAGAGTTGCATTTCCCAAAGAGATACCTGAGTCTGCAACTCTGAGTATAAATTTAATCTGAATTATGGGATTCCACTGTTCGAAAGGTGAAGAAACTGGGGCTTAGCACTCGGAGGTTATGTCTTCAGAGACACTAGAGTCCAAGACACAAAATACTCCCAAATCATAATACCCAGTAAAGCATGGTGGAAGAAATGGGCCAGTTACTCTTACATTTTACTAGTCTCTAAATCGGCTAAAACAAGCCTGTGCATTCCCTACCAATTTTAAATTGTTAGGGGAATGGAGAGCAGGGACCCATGATGGGTAACAGTGACTTGGGAAGACAAACATCACTGCTCCAAAAGTAGCCCCTTTCTCCTTCTTCCTCTCACTTTACTGATCATGACATGGTCTGGAATATTCTTTTCATCAGTCGGGGTCACCTGTCCCAACTGTGTCTCCTCCCAACCTCACATGTACCCTCAGTTTCCTCACCAGCCTGGCAGTACAAGAAGCAGAAAAGGCCTTAGCTCTGTCTAAGCCCTGCTCAGCAATAAAAAAAACCAAAAGTCTATATTATCAACTCTTCAGTACAAGTCCAAAACACAGCCCCATACCATGCACTATGCAAAAAGTGCTACCCCAGCCAAAGCCAGCATACCCACTAAACTAAACACTTTCTCCTTCAGAGCAGAGAAAAACAAGAGATGCAGCCATGCAGCTTAAAACACAACTGGAAGGCATTCAGATATCGTAGAATATATGGTGAATAGCTCCTATACAGAAAATAAAGTAAACTGCATGGAAAAAAAGCAAAATTTGTGTATGTGAAGAACAGATCAAAATCATATAATAATTCCTTAAAAAGAGTAAGCAATCAGTAAAATAACATGAACACCAAACGGAGTAGAAACATATTCCCTACTTCACTGGAGAAAACAACTGGCAACGATTTTCATTTTTAATTAAGAGAAAGTACTATAACTCATTTATAAAATATGTTTTGAATGGCTATTGTGAACTAAGCTCAAAATACAATTTCTAGATTCTCAAGCTATGACGTAAGATTAGCTTTATTGATCTTCTATGTAACTTGTTAGAGCCCTCAATCATTATTTTGACAGTTTTATCATACTGTAATAGACTTCCTTTTAGATAATTACAGTTACTGTGTTCAACTTCAATCTCCTGTAGGACCTTTCCTCTAGATAATCACATTAGATTCCTCTAGATCTTGTTTCTTTCTTTTGTCATACATATGCAATTAAGTTTCAATAACAGTCTTAGTTACTTTAACAACATAAGGCTGTTAAGACTTACCAAACAAGTTCAAGAGTCAATTATACAAGAAAACCTTCACCCTTAAAATCTCTCAAGAAATTTATTTTGTAAGTACTGAACAGCTACCTTAGCAGAACAAAAAGCAGAACATGTAACATTTATTAACCACAAATGTTACTAAATGTTGTTGTATACATCGCATGTTTTAATTTATATCTGCATCCAATCTTACCACTATGTCACTACTGTCAACAGCCTGCATTTATCTTCCTAATAACATCCCCATAGGTACCAGTAGGCTGCTCTTCTTTCCTTGTGAAACCATCTCTTGTCCCAGCTGAATAATCCCCAGCTCCCACGGGATGTGGTCCATCCCCTTTACCATCTCAGTGGCCCTCCTTAGTCCTTAAGGAGTGAACTCTCCTTAGTCCATCAACATCTCCCTTTTATAGCTGTGGTTTACTGCAGAAGGAGTCCAGAGTTTTTCTGCTCAGCTGAATAAGTCTCAAAGATATCAGAGAGCACAGTGGTGACTGCTGGAACCACAAAACCATGTGACTGAGTAAAGCTGGGATGACATGTCTTCCCCTTCTGCGTATAGGTTCTGCCTAAAGGTATTTTTGCAAAACCCACACCACCTAAACTATTCCTTTAAAAATCAGAGGAGATCTCAGCTGGCAGCGTTACACTTTGTTGACCTGCTTACTTTCTTCTGATTTTCAAACACTGGTTTCCAATCTCCTTAGTCAAAGAAATGATTAAACTTAAGATAATTTTATTGCTTGAAGGCTCTATATTAAGGAGACCTAACATGAAAAGAAAAAAGGAGTTTGTTTTATTTTAACTAAAAGACTAGAACATATAACCTAAAGAGAGTTTTCAGGGTCATGAATCCTACACAGGGAAGAAAAATCCTAACATCAGTCTTCAGCAAATTGATTCTCATTACGTTTTAAATATCTTTTTCAAATTAATTTTACTCTTGTTTTTCATTGTCTTAAGATAGTCCTGAGGATGTCAAATACTCGGATCACCCTTTCAGATGACTCCTCCTGTATTTTCTTGTATAGTCAGCTTTTTAACTGAGATATTTTACTAACACCCTTCAGGTACACTGCATTTGGCACCCTTTTAATTTTCATGCTTTTTTGCTCAAGCAGAGTAAATTCTGAGGTAGAACAAATTTAAGTCATGCAACACTTTTTTAGCACCTTCGATTTGAAGCAACTGGATGCTGTAGTTACTTGAGACAAAACTGAGGGCAAGATGTTCCAGGGATTTAATACTCATGCTTAAGCACAGTGCTGCATATATGCTAGGGGAAGGTCTGAAGAGAAGTTCAAATTTAATTATTTGCAATGAAAGGCATTTTTAGAGAAGACAGCAAGGCCCATTCTCACTGCTGTTGATAAACTAAGGCTGAGGCTGCAATATTTACCCAGATTTTATTGATTCTGCTATGGGAGTAACATATCTCATGCAGAAGAATATCTTCCTCCAGTGAGTTCAAAGATACACAATTCTACAAAAAGAACCAACTTAATTTAGTTGATGGCCGTGATCTTAAAACGGAGGTAACATAGCTCAAGGAGCTCACCAATGTGCAACGCTTAACACCAAACATGTTCTCTGCCTACTTAAAACATAGGCTTGCTCTAATATATTCTAGAAAGAGAAGTTGGAATAGTCCAAAGAAAGGAAACTTTTAGGATTTGAAGCCAAACAGCTTTTCTCAGCAATACTCTCTCAAGAAAATTTCTCTCCAGCACCAATTTATCAATGCACTACTAAGGCTGCATTCATCAGACATTTATACAGAAATGGGAAGAGTGAACCTTGCTCAGTGTTACGGAAAAGTTGAATTTTCTCTGAAAAAGTGGACAAATAGACCTATAGAGGTTAAAAAGAAAAATTGCCTTTCATTTTGTGTTCATCCATTTTTCCCTTTCTAGTTTAAAAGAGGAAGTGAGGAATGAGCATGTGTGGATTCAGAAGTGTCTACCCTCATAAATCCATGCCTGTCAAGTTTAAGATTGAACATTGTCTTTGCTTTGATACAAACTTGCCACAGGACTGTGGCCAAGTTAATTGACCTGCTCATGGTTCAAGCGTTTCATTTGTAAACTGGGAATAGTATTTGGACCAAAACTCAAGCATGGCCACTGAAAAAGCCAGTATTTCAAGAACATCAAGAAGGTGGCATGTAGTGGTTAGAAACTTGGTCATGTAAGTATCATTCACTTCAGTTGCACATGCTGACCAGAGTAAGTGGAAATAAAAAAAAATATTTTCCCACATATAAAAAGAAAAGACAGACTAGGGGTGCTGACAATGAAATTATTGTCAGTATCCATGCTGAAAACATATAGTAAAACTGGTGACACAAAAACTATTCTTTTACATTGTAGACTCATCCTCCTGTTACTATTGCATTGTTGAAAATAAGGTGTATGTGCATATCCAATTCAGGGATCCTAGAACCACTCTCCAGTTTCTTCAACAGTAATTTTAATTCAGTTGCCAATTTTGACTATGAGAGAAATTTGCTTTGAATACCTGCATGAAACCTGTTCTGTAACAGCATCCCAACATCACAAGACTATTACACAGCAAATGAAAGATTGTTAACAGTCCAGATAATGGTGAAAAAAAAAATAGTTCCCCATAACTAAAATGAGAACAAGTGAAATACTGACAAGTAAATAATAAAAAAAAAAAGGAATGTAATGCAATTTTAGAGGCAGAATCCATTCCAGACATAAGAGCAAAGGAATATTTTGTGTTTTAAAGATGTATAATTTGTTTTTACTACTTCAACTAATCAGTTTTGAGAGGTTTCCCTTTCCTACTGCTTTCCCTTCTCACCAATGCAACTGAAGGAATACAGATGCTTCCTACTGTCAAGCAAGAGATAAACAATAATGAGATATCTAAGACTTTTGGTTTTTCCCTGAGAAAGAACTTCTGCTTCTGAGAAGACATCTTAAACATCTGGTATACTTCCTCTCCATGCCTTTGTAAAAATATTCTGCCTTATCAGTATGAAATCAAAGACAGGAAGATGGAGAAAGCAAAAAATTAAGAGCAACTTCAAATGCTTGTTTAGAAACACTATCATTAGTCAGTAATAAAAATGAGACTTTCTCAAGTCTATGTGTTAATAATATGTGTGCAAATGAAAAGAACCTGTAATTCATGTGATTTTATCTTTTGGAACAGTCAGTCAACAGAATGCAAACTTAATAGAGCACAATCAGAAGTCGCCCAGCAAAAGATAATCTTAAGTAAAAAACTCTTGCTTTCTGATACTAGTTAGCACGAACAAAATTTCATCCATGTGGAAAAACACACGCAAACAAGTACAACAGAACCTGACCAAGACCTACTGTGCATTTGTAATTTTTTCTAGAAAGCAACCTACTGCAACTTAAATTTTTGTACATTCAGTAGACATGAAAGTGAAGATAGTGCTATATTCAAGATTATTTTTACAATCAGCAATATATTGCAATCAGCATTTTCACAGCCTAAGGGAGTAGTGATCAGCCTTGTTCAATGTTTAGATTTGTTAGGCACTTCGCAAATTTTCTTAAATGTGCTGTATTTTAACATAACTCCAGGTTACCTGCCTGAAACCAAATCCTTGCTTCCATGGATTCTGCATTAGTTCACTCTGATAATTACTCAATGGTAATACACTTCCGGAAGATGAAATGCATTCCTACACAATGTGTATCTCAGGTAGAGAACACTGTGTAATGAGGAAAAATGTGAAATAAGACTTAATCAAATGTATATCTTAATTCCTGGAGATTTAAGCATTTTGAGATTATTGCAAAAGAGCTTCTTTAGAGTTGAAAATAATTTCTAAAAGCTATGTATGTATTTTTGGAAGAGGTGATACAACTTTGAAAATAATTTTATGTATGTTAAGCATTGTTGACATACAAGAAACTCGTATTTAGGCAGTGTTCAAAGTAGACAGATTTTGTTATGTATGCTGCATAGGTGTACTTGACAATTTTTGAAGTCACAACTTTTAATCACCTTTTACTAAAAACAGTTTCTAAAATATTGTAATAGTTATATCTCAACTGTGCAGTTTGTAATGCTGCAGAATTCTTGTTTCAGAACTGTTCTCCAATTCTCTCCTGCTGTCTGTCTTCACTGGCGAGTGAGCTGCAGATATATTTCAACAGATACTAGCACTGCTCTGCACAACTGCTCAATGCTTTATATCCTTCAGCATATAAAAGGCATTTTGTTTCTTTTTAACATTTCACCAAGTGCTGAGTCTAGAAAGCCTAGTGATACTATTTTTTCCAACAAACAACTTTTCAAGTTGTTTATTTAGGAGTTAAGAAAAGTAGAGGAAGATGGAAGGATATTCTAACTTCATATACATGCTAATAATTTACAGCAGGTAGTCATATAGACGTAGCTTGAGATTGCATTTTACATTATTATCTAAGTGTAAATAAAAAGAGGGTAGAAAAGGTAAGATTAAAGAATGGTGCAAGATTCTGTCCTTCCTCTTTATGTAGTTACTGTCATCAATTTCTATTCCTGTTTACCATCTTCAACAGTGACCTGGAGGATGCAAAAGAAAACCAATCAGTAAGCAAGGCTGGCATTCAGATGGACCTAGACTGGCTAGAGGATGGGCCAGTAGGAATCTCATGAAATTTAGTAAGGGTCAATGTGCAGTTCTGTATTTGGGCAGGAGGAATCGCAGCAAAAATGCACGCTGAGATGGATTGGCTGGGGAGCAGTTTTGCAGAAAAGAATTTGAGGGCCCTGGTAGGGAAGCAAACTGAATATAAGCCAGCACTGTGTTGGGGCAGAGAAGATGGACAATAGCAACTTGGGCTTTACAAAAAGGAGCAGAGCAAATAGATGGAGGGAATCCATTATCTCCATTACTTAGCATTTATTAGACCATAACTTGAATACTGCTTTGCACCACGGAATTCAACACCTGGAATTCAATGTCTTAAGTACAGAATTCATCTGTTTTAACAACCTCATCGACTTTATTTTTCTTTTTAGGATACAGAGACAACTATAATATGTAATGTTACATTTATAGGGTTTCATTACGCTTATGTAAGGCACCACCTCTCCTTGGCCCCAGAGTTTTGTTTGGAGTTAATCTTCCATACATTGATAGAATAATCTGAGAGCTCTAGTAAGGTAATAGGGAAAAGAATTATTATAGTGCTTGGTTGAATAACACATTTTGAACTTGATTAAATCAAAGGATACATAGAACACATTCTTCATACTGTACAGCATCCCGAAAGAAATTGTAGGAGGTCACAAACTGAAAACTGGCACAGAAGGCTCTCCTGCCCACAGCCAAAGAGTGAAAACACTAAAAGGATATATTTTGTTCACAGAAACTGTGAATTTTTCATTTACAACATATGAAATGGTGACTATTGCAGTATTATCTTTTGATATACACAAAATAAGCATTTAGAGGTCAATTGTAAGCTCTACTACTTCATGTAAGAGAAAACTAAGAGAATTCAAGATTTTTTTGATTGCAACAATGATATATAAATAAATATAAATATGTATTTTTATATATATATATATAAATAAATATATAAATATATATAAATAGGTAATTTGGTGTGATATTACAGTAATCTCTACCTTAAGATCAAAGTTACTGGAAAATGAAAAATAAAAGGCTATCAAATCAAGAAGTCTATTTTCTGGAATGAAAGAAGACTAAGCTACAAGGTGCAAAACTTTCCACTGTACTGAATTCCCACCTACTTAAACTCCTTGGGCAGAATTTAAGTTCATTTTCCACATTTAATTTATAAGAAATATTAAAAGTATTACACTTTTATTTACTCCAAGTTTTATAACTGCAAGTTTCTTTCCTAGTAGTACAGGTCACCTGGCAGAAAACGTTTCCATCATTGGTAATGATATCTTTCTATAGTTTTTTTTTCCTTTTGGAAATGGAAGTGAAAATATTCCTGCTCAGTGATAATTCTGCTCCCATATTCCTTAGCCCACAGATTTACTCTTCTAGATGCTGATTATTTAGAAACAAAAACTCCTTCCCAAAAACTTTCACTTGTAGGACACACATACTATAAACAACTTTGACCTGATACAACATGCTGTGTTTAAAAAGGGAAGCCAAAACACACTTTCTTTATTCTAAAAAGATTATTGTAAACTGATTGTGCATCTTTTTTAAATACTATTTCCGTTTCATGAGGTCTTTAAATCCTTCGCACTGTGTTTAAAGTCTTAAAGTATGGTTTAAAGACTTTAAAGTCTTTGCACTATGGTTTAAAGTCTTAATACAAG